>NW_007259248.1:94512-158761 GCF_000164805.1 Carlito syrichta
CACTCCAGTCTGGGCGACAGAGTGAGACTCCAACTAAAAAAAAAAAAAAAAATTAAATAACTATCTATTTAAATAGCTACCAGCATTTAAACCAATTAATGGCTTTGTTTTTATTTTCATTACTATGTTTACTGGTGATATAAACTAGCCCACCAGTAAACCTAATTTATAATGTATCATAAAACTATATCATGGTTTTTCAGTGTTATTAGTGAAACAGGTGCAGAATTATTACCGCCATTTTTATTTTGTAACTCAAAGTAAGCTGATAAAATACTCCTAGGGAAGTTGAACTTATTGATTAGGGAAGAGTTGTTTATCGTGAAGCATTTTAATTTTATGTACCTGCTTGTTCCTGTTATACTTAAATGGCCTTTATTTAATTTATAATTTTCCTAGTACTTTCAACTTACTTAGACTTATTTTTATATCTTTATAAAATATCAGCTAATCTACCTAGGAATGAAAAAAATTAATGTCACATCAGCCTTGCTGTAAATTTTATATAATTTTGCATGAAACATTGCCCACGTGTTTATATTGACACGTAACAAGGTACGATGTCCACATCTTCAGAAATGTTGGAGGAAAGTTTGACAAATTTCAAGTTTGTTATGTTTTACTATATTTACACATTTTCCACAGTTTTTGCCTAGTAACTTATTTTGGCTACGGGAGCATCGATGATGAACAATAATTCCTATGTAGGGATTATAAACCGTGGACCATGCAAATCAGTGTTTTCTTTTTTATTTCAAAATTAATATGCAAAACATTGTTGATGCCATCATTAGTACATCTCTAAGTGGTAAGTGAATTTGGTTTTTAAAATTGTTAATTTTTCATTTGCATATTTATCTTTTTCTTTTTTTTTTTTGAGTTGGAGTCTCACTCTGTCACCCAGACTGGAGTGCAGTGGCCACTCCTGGCCACCGCAGCCTCGACCTGCTGGGCTCCGGAGATCCTTCTGCCTCAGCCTTCCAAGTAGCTGGAACTACAGACACGCGCTACCATGCCCGGCTAATTTTTTGATTTATTGTAGAGATGAGGGCTCGCCAGGTTTCTCAGGTGGGTCTCGAACCCGCAGACTCAGGCAATACACTCACCTCAGCCTCCCAAATTGTGGGATTACAGGCTGAGCCACTGAGCCCAGCTTACATATTTATTTTTAAGGATGAATGTAGAAGTCTCCAAAGAGTTAAAGCATACACTTGCTTACTGGAATCCCTACATTAATAGAGGATTTGATAGAGGGTAGTTTGAATTTCTTCTGGGTATTTCTAGGTCTGGCAAGGTTAGCATCAGTACAACCAGTCCACTTCACGTATGACTAAATGAATATGTATGTGTGACTAATACACCAGTATTCTGATGGTAGGTGGTGACCCTGTTGGCCATTCATCAAATAATATTATATGAAGGAGAATGCTGTTCCTATGAAAAGTCATGAATTGAATTTAGTTGCAGAGATGGAAATAAAGGTAGTTATATATTGTGAACCTTGCAGTTCTTGAAATTTGTAATTAAGTTTAAAATAAAAAAGAAAATGCTTGTTTTGACTCTTTTCCCCAAAGACTAAGTGATTTTTCTTTTTAAACATATCCTTTCAATTTTCTTCAGTTTAGTGTTTCTGTGACTTACTATATGGCTCATTTATTTGTGCACTATTTCCAAATTATTTTTTTTTCTGTTATTTTTTATAAACCTGCTGAATCTATTTCCAACTCCCAAAAAATGTTGTCTCATCTCTTCAGTTCCATATTGGCAGAGATGATAAAGTTAAGGTAGCAAATTAACAGACATTTAAAAAATTTTAAATTGGCACATAATAATTGTATACATTTCTGGGTACATAGTGATATTTCAATTGTACAATGTGTAGTGCTCAAAATGGTAATTAGTATATCTATTACCTCATTTATCATTTCTTTGTACTGGGAACATACAGAACCCTCTCTTCTAGCTATCTGAAATATGTAATAAATTATTAACTATAGTCACCCTACAGTGCTGTAGAACACTAGAACTTAGTCCCACTATCTAGCTGTAATTTTGTAACCATTAACCAACCTCCCTCTACCTGCACTCCCCCTTCCCTTCCCAACCTATAGTAACTTCTATTCTGCTCTCTCTTTCTGTGAGGTCAACTTTTTAAGCTTCTACATATGAATGATAAAATGCAACATTTATCTTATTGTTCCTTTCACTTAAACTGTGCTTTCCAGGCTCATTCATGTTGTATGAATGACAGTACTTTATTCTTTTTTATAGCTGAATAGTATTTCATTGTGTATATATGCCACGTTTTCTTTATCCATTCATTTCTTTTTATTTTTCTTTCTTTTTTCTTTTCTTTCTTTTTAGATTCAGGGTATACACATGCATGTTCATTACATGGGCATACTATGTTGTGGTGGGGATTGGGTTTCATGGTCTGTTCCCCAGATAGTGAGCATTGTGCCCCATAGGTAGTTCCTAAACTTTAACTCTTCTCCCCTCTCCCTTTATTAGTGTCCCTAGTGTCTGTTACTTCCTTCTTTGACCATTTAGCTCCCACATATGAATGAGAACATGTGGTGTTTGGTTTTCTGTTTCTGAGTCAGTTTACTTAGGATGATGATCCCCAGCTCCATCCATGTTGTTGCAAAGGCCATGGTTTCATTCTTTTTATGGCTGCATAGTATTCCATGGTGTATATATACCACATTTTCATTATCCACTGATTGGTTGCTGAGTATTTAGATTGATTGCATATATTTGTGATTGTGAATTGTGCTACGATGAACATGTGAGTGCAGTTGTCTGCTGGATAACAATTTCTGTTCCTTAGGGTAGATACTGACTAGTGGGATTGCTGGATCAAAGGTAGATCTACTTTTAGTTCTTTGAGTAAACTCTATACTGCTTTCCATAGAGGTTATGCTAATTTATACTCCCATCAACAGTATATATGTGTTCCTTTTTCTCTGCATCCCCATCAATCTCCATTGATTTTTTTTTTTTGAGTTGGAGTCTCACTCTGTCACCCAGACTGGAGTGCAGTGGCCGCTCCCAGCCACCGCAGCCTCTACCTGCTGGGCTCCAGCAGTCTTTCTGCCTCAGCCTTCCAAGGAGCTGGAACTACAGGCGCGCACTACCACGTCCGGCTTATTTTGACTTATTGTAGAGATGAGGTCTCGCCAAGTTGCCCAGGCAGTTCTCAAACCCGTGGGCTCAGGCAATCCACTCACCTCAGCCTCCCAAAGGCGTGGGACTACAGGCTGAGCCACCGAGCCCAGCTTGATTTTTGGTTTTTTAAAGAATGGCCATTCTGACTGGTGTAAGGTGATATTTCATTGTGGTTTTAATTTGTGTTTCCCTGATTATGACTGATGTGCATTTTTTTCATGTTTGTGGGCCATTTGTATATCTTTTTTTTGAGAGATGCTTGTTCATGTCATTTGCCCACTTCTTAATGGTGTTATTTGTTTGTATCTTACTCATTTGTTTGAGTTCTTTGTAGATTTTGGACATTAGTCCTTTTTCAGATGTATAGTTTGAAAACGTCTTCTCCTATTATATATACTGCCTATTTGCTCTGTTGATTTTTTCTTTTTCTATGCAGAAGCTTTTTAGTTTAATTGTGGCCCACTGATTTATTTTTGTTTAAGTTTTATTTGCTTTTGGGGTTTTAGCTATAAATTCCTTGCTTAGGCTGATGTCTGTAAGTTTCCTCTAGGTTTTCTTCTAGGATTTTTATGGTTTTAGGTCTGACATTTAAATCTTTAATATATCTTGATTTAATTTTTGTATATGGGGGGAGATAGGGATCAAGTTTCATTTTTCTGCACATAGCTATCCAATTTTTCCCACACCATTTGTTACATAGGATGTCTTTTCCTCAGTGTATGTTTTTGTCTACTTTGCCAAAGATGAGTTGGTTTTAGGTATTTGGGTTTATTTCTGGATTATCGATTCTGTTTCATTGGTTCAAGTGTCTGCTCTTATACCAGTACCATACTGTTTTGGTTACTATAGCTGTTTAGTATAATTTGAAGTCAGGTAATATGATGTATCCGGCTTTGTTCTTTTTGTTTAGGATTGCTTTGACTATTCTGGCTCTTTTTTGGTTCCATTTGAATTTTTGGATTTTCTAATTCTATGAAAAATGGCATTGGTAGTTGGATAGAGATTTCCTTGAATCTGTAGATTACTTTGGATAATATGGTCATTTTAATAATGTTGTTCCTTTTAATCCATGGTTGTGGGCTATTTCTCTATTTGTATCCTCTGCAATTTCTTTCATCAGGGTTTTGTAGTTCTCTTTGTAGAGATCTTTCACCTCCTTGGTTAAATATATCTGTAGATATTTTAGTTCCTTACTGCTACTGTAAATGTAATTGTGTTGTTTGTTTTTTTTAAATTGGAGTCTCATTCTGTTGCTAATGCTTGAGTGCAATGGCATAATCTCAGCTATGCAGCCTTGACCTACTGGGCTCAAGCAGTTCTTCCACCTCAGCCTTCTTTTGAGAGATGCCTTTTCATGTTGTTTGCCCACTTCTCAATGAGGTCTCGCCATGTTGCCCAGGCTGGTCTCAAACTGCTGGATGCAGGCAATTCTCTCGCCTCAGCCTCCCAAAGTGCTAAGATTACAGGTGTAATCCTGGCAGAATTGAGTTTTTGATTCTCAGCTTGGTTGCTATTGGTATGTAGCAGTGCTACTGATTTGTGTGTGGTGATTTTGTATTCTGAAACTTTCCCAAATTCATTTATTAAGTCCAGATTCCTTTTTGGAGGAATCTTTAGGGTTCTCTAGGTATGAGTTCTCTAGGTGTATCATTGGCATATAGAGATAGTTTTATTCTTCTCCAATTTGGATACCCTCTATTTCTTTTTCTTGACTGATTTCTCTTGCTAGGAATTCTGCTACTATATTGAATAGTAATGGTGAAAGTGGGCATCCTTGCCTTCTTCCAGTTTTTTTCTTTTCTTTTTTTTTGAGTTGGAGTCTCACTCTGTCGCCCAGGCTGGAGTGCAGTGGAGCACTCACGGCTACCCCAGTGTCGACCTGCTGGGCTCCGGCAACTCTTCCACTTCAGCCTTCCAAGTAGTCGGAACTACAGGTGCATGCTACCACGCTCAGCTAATTCTTGATTTATTATCACCAGGTTGCCTGGACTGGTCTCAAACCCACAGGCTCAGGCAATCACTCGCCTCAGCTTCCCAAAGTGCTGAGCCACTGAACCCAGACTTCTTCCAGTTTTGAGGGAAAATGTGTTCAACTTTTGCAGTTCAGGATGACATTGATTGTCAGTTTGTTGTATAAAGCTTTTATGATTTTGGGGAATGTTCTGTCTGTGCATATTTTGCTGAGGGCTTTTGTCATGAAGAGATGCTGGATTTTATCAAATGCTTTCTCTGCTTCTATTGAAATGATCTTATGATTTTTATTTTTAATTCTGTTTATGTAGTGGATCATGTTTATTGATGTGCAGATGTTGAACCACCTTTGCATCACTGGGATAAAACCAACATGGTTGTGGTGTATTATTTTATTTATGTGTTATTGAATTCGATTTGCTAATATTTTGTTGAGGATTTTTATGTCTATCTTGATAAAGGATAGTGGTCTGTAGTTTTCTTTCTTTTTTTTTCTTCCTGGCTTTGTTTATCAGAGTGCTACTGGCCTTATAAAATGAGTTAGGGAGGATTCCCTCCTCTTCAATCTTTGGAATAGCTTCAGTATAATTGGTACCAGTTCTTCTTTGAAGGTCTGGTAGAATTCAACCATGGGTCCCTCAGGTCCTGGCCTTTGTTTGCTTTTTTGTTGTTGTTGGGAGACTTCTAATCACTATTTCAATCTCATTACTTATTACTGATCTGTTTAGTGTTTCTATTTCTTCCTGATTCAAGTTTGAGGGGTTGTATGTTTCCAAGACTTTATCCATTTCCTCTAGATTGTCTTATTTGTTTGCATAGAGGTGTTCATAAAAGTCTAGGAAGATCTTTTGAATTTCTGCTTTATCAATTGTCATGTCTTCATTTCTGGTTGAGCTGATATGAATTTTCTCTCTTAATCTAGTTGGTGATCTATCAATTTTGATTATTTTTTTTAAAAGAACCAACTTTTGTTTCATTGATCCTTTGTATTTTTTTAAATTTCAGTTTCATTTAGTTCTGCTCTGATCTTTATTATTTCTTTTCTTCTGCTAGTTTTGGGATTGGTTGATTTTTGTTTTTCTAGTTCCTTGAGGTGTGGTGTTAGGTTGTCAATATATGATCTTTTGGTCTTAATAATGTAGCTCTTAAGTACTATAAATTTTCCTCTGAGCACAACTTTGTCTGTGCCCCAGAAGTTTTAATGACTTGTTTTATTGTTGTCAGGTGTTTCAAGGATTTTTTTAAATTTCCATCTTGATTTCATTATTGACCCAAGGATTGTTCAAGAGTAAATTTTTTTACTTTAATTAAATTAATTAATTAATTTTTATTTGGTGTCTCACTCTGTTGCTCAGGCTGGAGTGCAGTGGCAAACTCACGGCCACCCCAGCATCGACCTGCTGGGCTCCAGTGATCCTTCCACCTCAGCCTTCCAAGGAACCGGAACTACAGGCATGTGCTACCACACCTGGCTAATTTTTTTTTTTTTTTTGAGTTGGAGTCTCACTCTGTCACCCAGACTGGAGTGCAGTGGCTGCTCCCAGCCACCGCAGCCTCAACCTGCTGGGCTCTGGCAATCCTTCCGCCTCAGCCTTCCAAGTAGCCGGGATTACAGGCATGCGCTACCACGCCCGGCTGATTTTTTGATTTATTGTAGAGATGAGGTCTCGCTGCCCAGGTGGGTCTGGAACCCGCGGGCTCAGGCAATCCACTCACCTCAGCCTCCCAAAGGCACAGGATTACAGGCTGAGCCACCAAGCCCGGCTTAATTTTATATAAGCCAAGTTGCCCGGGTTTGTCTCGAACCTGTGGACCCAGGCAATCCTCTTGCCTTGACCTCCAAAGTGCTGTAATTATAGGCTGAGCCATTGAACCTGGCTTGTTTTTTTAATTTTCAGAATGTGGGGTACAATTCAGGGTTAAGTATACAAATATTCATTATGCAGTTACCCTTGATGAGTAACTTGTTTAACTTCCATGTCTTTGTTTGATTTTGAGAGTTCTTCTTGGGGTTAACTTCTGTTTTTATTCTACTGTGGTCCGAGATGGTGCCTGACATGATTTTGATTTTTTTGAATTAATGAAGACTTGATTTGTGGCCTACCATATGGTCTATCTTGGAGTTTATTCCATATGCTGATGAAAAAAATATATAATCTGAAGTTTGAGAATGGAATGTTCTGCAGATGTATGTCGGTTCTATTTCCTTTAGAGTCCTATTTAACTCTAATTTTTTTGTTGTTGTTGACGACTTACTGCTTTGATGATTTGTCTATCATTGTCAGTGGAGTGAAGTATCCCACTATTATTGTATTGCTGTCTATCTCTCTCTTTTTTTTTTTTTTTGGTCTAGTAGAATTTGTTTTATAAAGCTGGGACCTCTGGTATTAGGCACATATTTATTTAAAATGATTATAGCTTCTTATTGGATTGATTCCTTTATCATTATATGATGACCATCTTTGTCTTTTTTAAATGTTGTTAATTTAAAATTGGTTTTGTCTGATATGAGAATGACTACTCCTGCTTGTTTTTGGTTTCTGTTTGCATATAATATTTTCCCCATTCCTTTACTGGAGTCTATAGGAGCCTTTGTGAGTTTAGTGGGTCTTTTAAAGGCAGCAGATATTTGGTTGTGTGTGTTTGCGTGTGTGTGTTTTTAAAAATCTATTCTGTTAGTCTATATCTATATCTTTTTATTGTGGCATTGAGACCATATATGTTCAGAATTAATAATGATTGTGCAAGGTACTTTTCTGTTCTTCATACTGGTTGTTATCTGGTTGCTTTATTTATTTTCTCTATTGTGTTGGTGTTCCATAAAGCCTGTGAACTGTATGATTTTCACTGTTTTTCTACTGGTGTATCTTGACCTTTTTTTTCAGTATTTAGGACTCCTTTGAATATTTCTTGTAGAGCTAGTGTAGTGTTGACAAATTTCCTCAGCATTTGCTAATTTGCAAAGGATTTCATTTCTCATTCATTTATGAAACTTAGTTTTGTGGGATACAAAATCACTGGCTGCCAGTTATTTTGTTTGAGGAGATTGAAGATGGGACCCTAATCTCTTCTGGCTTATAGGGTTTCTTCTGAGATATCTACTCTCAGTTTGATAGGTTTACCTTTTTAAGTTTTTGGCACTTTTTTCTTACCTCTCTTAAAATTATTTCCTTCACATTAACTTTGCATAACCAAATGATTATATGCCTTAGGATGACTTTTTTGCAATGAATTTTCTGAGGTTTCTTTGGGCTTCTTGTATCTGGATGTTTACATCTCTGGCAAAGCCAGGAATTTTTTTCTTCATTATTCCTGCAAATAGCTTTTTCAAACCAGTTGCTCTTTCTCTTTCTCCTTGGGAACACCTGTGATTCTTAGATTTGGCTGTTTTACATAATCCCATGTTTCTTGGTGACTTTGTTCTGTTCTCTTGATTCTCTTTTCTTTATTGTTATCGATTTGGTTAATTTAAAAGCTTTGGATTCAAGTTCTGAGATTCTTTCTTTTGCTTGTTCTAGTCTCCTCTTAAAACTTCACACTGCATTTTGTACTTCCCTAAATGATTCTGTGATTTCCAGAATTTCAGCTTGTTTTTTCTTTGTTTGTTTTTTTAGAAGTCTGTCTCTTTGGAAACATTTTCATTCATGTCCTGGATAGTTTTTAAAATTTCTTTTTAAAAAAAATTATATATTTTTTTATTTTAAATTTGTGGGGTACAGTTAAGGGTTAGGTGTACACATATTCATTGTGCAGGCACCCTTGTTGATGAGGTGTGCCATCCCTTCCCCAGACAGATATTGACTACCATTAATCCCACCTCCCTATTCCCCTCCCCCCATAGTTTCCTGCTACTGTCAATCCTTTTCTTAGTATTATAAAATTTCTTTTATTTTGGTTTTCAGTTTTCTCCTGAAGTTCATTGATCAATTTTATCATCAACTTCTTGAATTCTATGTCTGGAATTTCCAAAATTTCATCTTGGCTAGGGTTCATTGCTGAAGAGTAGGTATAGTGTTTTGGGGGTGTTGGAGAACTCTGTTTTTTCATACTGTCAGAAGTTTTTATCTGGTTCCTTCTCATTTGGGTAGCCTATTCTTGTTTGAGTTCAGTTGGTTACATATAGCCTCGATGTGGTGTGTTTCTCAATTGTTAGCTGTGGCAGTGTTGTGCTGTGTATCTGTACAGGTTCATGGAGTCCTGAGTGGCCAGAGTGGCTTGGAAAGTATTGTTAGCTGGTGTTTGGGATAGGCCTTTCCCAAAGCTGTGGTATTTTATCTGATATGGTTAGCTGTACTGTTGATTTCCTGCCAGGAAGTGGTACTTGCGGGAGAAAGCTGGCTATTATGGTGGCTGTAGAGTGTTGCTCCAAGGAAGTGCTTAGCCAGTCTAGGTTGAGGGTGGGGCTCTGGGAATTTCCCAAGTTTTCTGCCTTTTTTAAAGCCTTCTGGTGTAGTGGAGGGGAAAGAAGGTGTACCCTGCATGTGTGCACTCTTGGCTTCCCAGTGCGGATGAGGGAGACCCAGGCCACTGGGGTAACGCTGTTGTGTAGACAGCAGGCATAAGTAGAGTTCACAAGAGGAGTGAGAAGTTCCTATGGCAACATGTCCCATCTGGCTTCCACTTGGACCTCAGTCAGTCATTCAGTGATCTGAATGTCAAGGTGCAGTTAGCCTTAGGGCCTGAGGTGTTCTCAGGCAACCCACCCAGCTAGGAACTGTCTGCAGCTGCGGAGTTTGCCCTTGGGACCTGTTGCCTCCCAAGCTGGCTGGAAAGCAGCTGCTTTACTCAGCGACAGTTGAATTCTTGGGAAATGATGGCTGGTGCTATTTCTGACTTTTTTCCTGCTCCACTTCACAGCAAAGCACAGTTATGTGGAAGGCAGGTTCCTTTGAGACCCTGAGGTCTCACAAGGCTCAGAGAATCCTGTACATTTGTGGCAGGAGCATAGAACTCCTGAATTCTCATCACTCACCTTCCCCTCTGTGTCTGGAGTCTGTGATAGACTATGATGATGCAGGCAAGAAGCTCCCAGTTAGTGTTCTTTGTTCCTTTGTCAGAAATCTGTTAACTCTAAATATGTGAATTTATTTCTTGGTTTTCTATTGTGTTCCATTGGTCTGTGTATCTGTTTTATACCTGTACCATGCTGTTTTGGTGGTTATAGCCTTATATTTTGAAGTCAGGTAGTGTGATGCTCCAATTGTATTCTTTCTGTTCAGGATTGCTTTGGCTATTAGGGTCTTTTTGTTCCATATGAATTTTTGGATTGTTTTTCTATTTCTGTGAAGAATGTCATTGATATTTTGATAAAAATTGCATTGAGTGTCTATATTGCTTTGAGTAGTTTGGCCTTTTTTTTTTTTTTTTTTTTTTTTTTTTTTTGAGTTGGAGTCTCACTCTGCCGCCCTGACTAGAGTGCAGTGGCACGCTCCTGGCCACCGCAGCCTCGACCTGCTGGGCTCCTGCAGTCCTTCCGCCTCAGCCTTCCAGGTAGCTGGAACTACAGGTGCATGCTACCCATGCCCAGCTAATTTTTTTTCTTTTTTGATTTGTTGTAGAGACAAGGTCTTGCCAAGTTGCCCAGGTGGGTCTCGAACCCACAGGCTCAGGCAATCCACTTGCCTCGGCCTCCCATATTACTGAGATTACAGACTGAGGGTCATACTGTACTTGGAGGATAAGTTTGTAAGAATGCCCTGCCTTCAAATTAAGAGTTTGAGAAGAATTGGCATTAATTCTTTTGCATATTTGGTAGAATTCAGCAGTGAAGTCATTCAGTCCTGGACTTCTCTTTGTTGAGAGACCTTTTACTACTGATTCAATTCTTGTCACTAGTTATTGGCCTGTTTAGATTTTCTATTTCTTCTGGGTTCAATCTTGGTAGGTTATATTTGTCCAGGAATTTATCTATTTCCTCTAGGTTTTCCAACTTGTTGATATATAATCTCTAATGATTTTTCTATATATCTCTGGTATTCGTTGTGATAGCTCCTTTTTTATTTCTAATTTTATTATTTGGATCTTTTCCTTTTTCCTTAGTCTAGGTAATAATTTGTTGATTTGATTTATTGTCAAAAAAACAACTTTTTGTTTCTTTGATCTTTTGTTATTTTTTTGTATCAATTTTGTTTATTTCTGCTTTGATCTTTATTATTTCTTTCTACTAATTTTGTTTTTGGTTTGTTTTGCTTTTTTAGTTTCTTGAGGTACATCATTAGGTTGTTTCTTTGAAGTCCGTGTAAATCTTAATATTGATTTTACTGTATCCCATAGATTTTACTCTGTGGTGGTCCTAGTTTCATTTGTTTCAACGAATTTTTAAATTTCCTTCTGATTTTTTTCAGTGATGGATTGGTTATTTAGGAGAATGTTTCATTTGTATTTATTTATACAGTTTCAAGTGTTACTCTTGTTTTTGATTTCTTGTTTTTTTCCATTATGATCAGAAAAGACACTTGATATGATTTTAATTTTTTGTTCTTTTTTGAGTTGGGGCCTCACTCTGTCACCCTGGTGGGAGTACAGTGGCATAATCATGGCTCATCACAACCTCAACCTCCCGGGCTCAGGAAATTTTCCTGCCTCAGTCTCCCGAGTAGTTGGGACTATAGGTGTGCACCATCATGCTTGGCTAATTTTTTTTTGTTATTGTTATTGTAGACATGAGGTCTCACTATGCTGCCTAGATTGGACTCAAGCTCCTGCTTTGGTTTCCAAAGTTCTAGGATCTTAGCATGAGTCACTGTGCCTGACCATGCTTTCAATTTTTAAATATGTTTTGAGACTTATTTTGTGACCTGTCACTTATTTTGTGGCATGTCTATCTATCAAAAATTTACTCTTCTCTTGTTAACACATTTCTATTATTATAATAAATTCAAGTAGATTATAAAATAGAAAGATCTCATAAATTGTTAATTACATGTTTACTTAATGGACTACGTTCTATTAGTTACAATAAAAGAAAAGTTATTTTTGGAAAAGTCTATTAACTCATCAATGAACACATCTAGCATAGACTTGTTTAATGACACTCCATGTGGTCACTGAAGTCCTGCAATGTCAGTCAACATTGTGTCTTCGTGGAGAAAGTCAGGCTCACAGATGACATTCTTTCTAACAGAAATTTCTATATATAGGGTTATCTCTACATAGAATAACTGAAGAGGAGGTGAGTTAGCTTCTTTTTTTTATACCACATAGCTATGTAGTGGATAGTATTCTTAATCTTACCCAGGCAGTTTTACTTTTATCCCAAAGAAGCTTCACATTAGAAATCTTTTTCATAAATCACTACATAATTTGTCATTTTACTACAGCATGATGTATTTTTTGTAAATATACAACTTTTCTATTTTTAAATTTGATTCTGTCTTGCTGTGAAATCGTTCTGTCTGTCAATTGGCAAATATTATTGGCAACCTACTGTTGCATGTCCTCAACTAGACCCAGTGGATAAGTGAAATGGCTCTTGCTCTTCTGGAATTCATAATGTAGTGGGGAGACAGTTAAAATTACTCATGAATAATTAAGTAAACACAAGGGCGAAGCCCAAAAAATGGAATTTATTTATAAAAATTGTGCATTTGTTCTTACATGTTTAAATTTCAGTCACCCTCAAAGTAGTCTCCGTTTGGTGCAATATGCCTGTCAATATGCCTTTTCCACTGCTCAAAACAGTTTTTGAACTCAGTTTTGATACCTTTTAGTGTTTCTGCCGTTTTTTGTTTCACCTCTTCCACATGGCAAAACATTTCCCTTTGAGGACTTTTTTCATCTGAGGAAACAACAGAAAAATTGCTCGGGGTGAGATAAGGTGAATAGGGAGGGTGGGGCACAGGGGTCTTCTTTTTTGGGGGGGTCACCACAGTCTCAAATTCCTGGACTTAAGTGATCCTCCTGCTTTCCTGCTTAGCCTCTCAAGTAGCTGGGACTACAAGTATTCACAACTAATGCCCAGCTAGTTTTTCTGTTTTTTGGAGAGACGGAGGCTCGCTTTGTTACCTAGGCTAGTCTCGAACTCCTGGCCTGAAGCAATACTCCCATCTCAACCTCCCAAAGTGGAATTACAGGCTTGAGCCACCATGCCTGGCCTTGTGTGAACATTTTAATGGCTACTGATACGTTTTATTATATTGTCATCTATTACGAGTTTTGTTTTGTTTTGTTTTTGAGTTGGAGTCTCACTCTGTCACCCAGACTGAAGTGCAGTGGCCGTTCCTGGCCACCGCAGCCTCGACCTGCTGGGCTCCAATGATCCTTCTGTTTCAACCTTCCGAGTAGCTGGAATTACAGGCGCGCGCTACCACGCCCGGCTAATTTTTTGATTTTATTGTAGAGATGAGGTCTCGCCTTCCCAGGCGGGTCTCGAACCCGCAGGCTCAGGCAGTTCACTCACTTCAGCCTCCCAAAGGCGCAGGATTACAGGCTGAGCCACCGAGCCCAGCTTATTATGAGTTTTTTTTTTTGAGTTGGAGTCTCACTCTGTCACCCAGACTGGAGCGCAGTGGCCACTCCCGGCCACCGCAGCCTCGAGCTGCTGGGCTCCGGCGATCCTTCCACCTCAGCCCTCCGAGTAGCCGGAATTACAGGCGCGTGCTACCACGCCTGGCTTATTTTTTGATTTATTGTAGAGATGAGGTCTCGCTGCCCAGGCAGGTCTCGAACCCGCGGGCTCAGGCAATCCACTCACCTCAGCCTCCCAAAGGTGCGGGATTACAGGCTGAGCCACCGAGCCCAGCTTATTGCAGGTTTTTAAAGGGTTTTTTTTTTGTATCAATTAGTTTGATTCTACTAGTGGCATGCAATTAGAGATTCCATATTCACTAGATTTCTTTAATATATGTAACTCAGTATTCATATTGGGCTTCTTTAATTAGTACAATCTAGTGAGGTTAGTACATATGTATAGGCAGAGAAATTGCTGTGTATATCTCATAGCTCTATATTTTTTGCATGTCACCAGATAATTTATAAAATAAATATTTGTACAACTTTGTAAGTTTCTTGCAAGTTTTAAATGTGATAATGTACAGATAAACAGCACTTAGCACACAGTAGGTGCTCTGTACAAGTTTACTTCCATCTATTCTTCAGCTAAATGAATTTTAAATACAAAAGGCCAGGTGTACTGTTACTGTAGCGCAAAGTTTGGACCACAAATCAATTTAACACCTGTCATTTACTGCTTATAGAGCTTAGGTAATTCATATTTGCCCTTTCTGGACCAATGTCTTTATCTGTGAAATTAAAAGACTTAGATCCCATTAATTTAATCCTACCCTTTAAAGAAATGCCAGTTGTCTATGTGAGGAACAATTCTAAAACTATAAGGAAGCAAGCCAGTGCTAAGTTTTTATTAGGAATGAAAGCAGTGGGTGGTGTGCATGAAGGTAGTTACCAGGAATGGTTACCTCCTGTGGGAGTACAGGAAAAGGAGGTAAATAAAAGGGTCTTACAGAAATGAAACAGATGATAGATGTAGTTTGCATTTGGAAGACTTTTATTCCACTGGGCAGGGCTGAAATTTTTTCTTCAGCAAGACTCAACAAACATTTATTTTACATCTATTGTTGTGAGTCATTTGTTGCATTTGGCACCAGCTTTGAGCTTAATGCACAGAGATGAGTACAACATAGTCCTAACTCTCCAGGATGCTCCCCAGTCTCCTGTGATTGTTGGGCATCCATAATGCTACTTTTATAGCATGGAGATGGGAGTGGCTCATTCTGGATCATTTCTTCGGAGTAACATAAAACACTTTTTGCTAAGAAACACATCCTGTAGTGCAAGAGAAGAACTTTCCTGGGGTACTTTTCAGCCTGGGAGTTAGCTCAGACTCATCTGAGAAAGAGAAAGTTATCTCCAGATAGGATGGTGCTTGAGTCTTCTTCAGTAAGTCGTAGTAGCTTCTGGATCCTTTCCCATTTCAAAATAACCCCAGCACAGCTTTTACAAAAACGACTTTTAAGCAAGCAGAGTAAATTCAAGAGTTGGTGTGGTGGGAAGAAAATAGCCCTTTCTTTATGTATGTTGTTGGGTGGGAACTTTATATACTCTGGTTAACTTAACCCTAACACCAGTGGTTCAAAGAAAGAAGTGACTTCCTAGGTCACACATCTATTTAGGGATAGAATTAGTGATTAGAACTTACATCTGGCTCTGTTATACCACGTTCCTTCTATGGCTTTTGGTATCATAAGTGCACAACCATCTGTATCCTGTTTACTGCATCTTCCTTCAGAATGGATGTTTGCATACTAAAGCTGGGTAGTATAGTATTGTTCAAACTGCATGGTAAGATCCTTTTTGGGTCATGACCAGCATTTTTGTTTTGTTTTGTTTTGTTTTTTTGAGTTGGAGTCTCACTCTGTCGCCCAGACTGGAGTGCAGTGGCCGCTCCCGGCCACCGCAGCCTCAACCTGCTGGGCTCCGGCGATCCTTCCGCCTCAGCCTTCCGAGTAGCTGGAATTACAGGCATGCGCTACCCACGCCCGGCTGAGTTTTTGATTTATTGTAGAGATGAAGTCTCGCCAAGTTGCCCAGGCGGGTCTCGAGCCCACGGGCTCAGGCAATCCACTCACCTCAGCCTCCCAAAGGCGCGGGATTACAGGCTGAACCACCGAGCCCGGCTATGACCAGCATTTTTTACAAAATAAAATAGAATAGAAATTGTTAGAGTATGTCACAGGTAGTACTGTTTCCTGAAAGTTTTGTTTCAGGTGTGTGTGTGTATGTATGTGTGTGCATGTGCTGGGTTTTTGTAAAATGTATCTCCTACTTTGCGTAAGTCACTCCCTTTTTTGAGTATTGGACATGATCACAAGCTAGGTATTGTGTTGTTTCTCCAGGCTTTGCGATCATTCCCTATTTCTTTCAGTTACAAGGCAGTAAAATATAGTAGTTCTGAGGATGGGCTCTGGAGCCAGACTATTTGAATCCAGGCTCTGCTGTTTACTAGTTATTTGACTTTGGGCAGGTTATTTAATGTCTCTATGATTCTATTTTGACTTCTATAAAATGGGGTTGTGTGAGCATTGAATTTATGTACCTAAATTGCTAAGAATGGTGTCATTTCATAATAGCACTCCATAAAAGTTAGTTGCTGATATTATTATTAGTGTTATTGAAAGGTTTATAATATCTTTTAGAGGGATTATGAGCATATTGCTTTAACAAAAACCTTTCACAGAAAGAAATAGTTGATTCATTTAATTTGCACACTTTTCAGTGCCTGCAAGAATGCTAACGTTGCCACTGGTTTATTGCATTACTCCCCTTTTTGTAAACTCAGCTTGTTCCAACTTAGCCAGAGTCACCAAAGACAGCTACTCAATCATGTATCTGTTGAGAGTTATTCTGGAAAATTATGTGCCTGTGTCTACCAGGTATTGGCCTGTAAAGAAATGGCTGACTTTATAGGCTGATTTAATACTGATCATAGGCTAGCATTGCTGACTTTCATAAAATATATGAATATGTCCTGGTCCACTGTCTTACAGACCTTTAAGTAATCACTATCCCTAGGTTTGCCTGACTCAACCTCTCTGAGAGATTTGGAGGAAGATATTGCTTGGATGATCAGGGGAGACTTCACAATGGGGATAATATTTGAGTTTGTGATTGAATGATGAATATAAGTCTTCTAGGATAGTAACGAAAGGAAAATAATTCCAGACAGCAGTAAAATTTAATACCAAGCTTTAATTCCCCCAAACCTTAAAAGATTCAAAGCAAGACAAAAATAAGCAGAAACAGTGACCAGAGGAAACTCTAACCTGTCACTTTTAGGGCATCAGTTACAGATTTTTTAAAAAAATAGACGAGGTTTGCTATGTTGTCCAGACTAGAGTGCAGTGCTATGATCATAGCACACATCAGCTTCAAACTCCTGAGCTTAAAGTTATTCTCATGTCTCAGCCTCCCAAGTAGCTGAGACTACAGGCATGTGCCACTGTGCCTGGCTTAGTTACAGATTTTTATAAGAACTTAGTGGAAAAAAGTGAACAAAGGTTAAACACGATTTTAATATGTTTAAAGAATTATTTACATTTCTTTAAATTATGTTTTTTATGTAGTCAGCCATCTCTTACAGTGAATAACTATATTTTATTACAATTATTAATAAAATATTCTTCTGTTTATAGAATTGGGTTGTGTACCTTACCTTTTCTCTTCATTTGGATCTTAGCTCCCTTTAAGAGGCACCATCTAATGGCAGCTGCTAGAATTGTAGGTAATAAATGCATTGAAAAAAATCACAAGTCTTGACAGGAAAAGCCCAACCATTTCACAGAATAATTATTATAATGTAGTGATAAAGTCAATCTTTTTTCATAGAATCCTCAAACACTTATGTTAATAATTATGAATAATGAACCATTACATAATTGAATAAACTATATCTTATCTTCACTGCCAACACACAACATCCTGATAATACAAACGTTATAAGAGATGAAGTTCTCAAATGCTCAGCTTGACAGATTTCTCAAGCTTATGAAGTTATAAATTTATGATATTTTTTCTAGTGTTCTTTGTACTTACTTAAAAAACAATATAATAACAATGCAGAAATTTTGGGCATTTCATTGAAGCAATCTCTCACTCATGATTCACTAATGTTTTGAGGGAAAGGACTATCTTAGAGTGTTTTTACATGCACTTGAGTGTGCTGTAAGTATAATTCACATACAATTGTACCATTTCCCCCCTTAACCTTATACCAAAGCTCCTTTGCCTTCTCTACTATAGTTCTTACTTGTGTCATAATATTCAGTTTTAAGTACCATAATTAACCAAGACATTCTGTTATCTGTTTTTCTCTATTGTAACTAATGCCGTATTAAATATTCTTATGTATGCAACTTGTTCCATATTTTGGGTTCTCTTCCTTTTCTTAAAGTAAATTTACTACCATTATCCACATTTAGATGCAGAAAATTATTTGAGAAAAAAGTCTCACTTTCCAAAGAATTTATTTTTTGAGTATTCTTATTTGACTGAATTATATGATTTGGTCAATTTTATGATAGCTACTACCGTCCAGTTTGTATCTTATACTATATGGTAGATCCGGGAACTGGGTGAACCAGCAAGTACCTTAATTTACCCAGACATGAAATTCTTGCTGGAAAAACTAAAGTGTTTACTGATTCTGGAAAAAAATTATTTAGTTTTTCTTAAAGCAATTGTAGTTGAAATATTTAATTTTTGTATTTGAGTTATTAATATAATAAAGATATCTTCATTCACAAGTGTTATTTTCTTTTAGAGGTCCTTGATCTTTAAGCAAACTTGTTGATATTGTTTGAAATACCAAATGCTTTGTTCATCACATAAAAATAGAACATTATCTTTTTGAAATGATCTTTTAATTCAGCTTGTAATTTTAGTTAGGTGTTAATATTTTTAAATTAATTTGTTAATATTTCTTTTAACCAGGAACATGTCCTGGACCTGTGGACAATTACAGTAATACTTAGAGAAAAATAGGGAAGGGTGGACAGGTCAGTCTTAGAGAGCAGAAAAAATAGAGTCTACATCTAAGTGATGGTAACTAATTTGAGAGTCAACGCAAATTCCTGTATCTGGAACTCAAACTTAAGAATGTCATGTGTCACTTATTGATACAGCAAAACCCTACCATTACAAGAGAAACCCAAAATATTCAGTTGTGTACAATATAGAATGATAATAACACAGGGTCATGTTGTAAAATTGATTAAATGACTAGGTTGATCCTATTGTAGAGAATGAGAACCAGCTGCCAATTGCTTTATATTCAAATTAGCATTAAAGAAGGAAGTATTATGGAGGGGTTTCACTAGATTTACTATTTTCCATCATTTTTTGTAATAGAATTATATGTTAGAAATTAAATCATTGAGATTTTGATTTTAGATGTAACCTGTGTAACTTTCAAAAGAAAAGATCAGCTAAATTGAATTAATTCTGTCTGGTGCTACTTGGACTATGGAATGAAATATGTGGTCAGCCAGCATGAAAAGACATTAGCTGTTGCTTCAAAACAGCAAAGCTAGTACTTGACATTTATGAAGTTCATTAAAAAAAAAAACAAAAAAAAACTTAGCAAAATCACTGATGTTAGTGACCACCCAAGTAGTTTTTGTAATTAATGCTGATGGGCCTTAAGGAGCATTGGCAAGACAGGAACCATGAATAGGTCAACTATGAGTTTACCAAATATGGGCTATTTTTTTTCCTAGAGAGTTTATGTTGACCAGAACTTTTGTAAAATACTGTTCTTATATGAGGGTGATAGTCAATGTTATTGAGTACTTATTGTATGCCAGGTTCTCTCTTATAAGTACTTTGTTTGTGTTAATTCATATAATTCTCCTGAGGCAAGTTGGACAGTGGCAAGAACCTTTCTTTTTTCTGTCTTTACTCCTTTTTTGTGTGGAAATCTGGAGCAATTACTTTGTTTTGGAACACACTATTGGCAAAGAGTGGGAAGTACTATAATTTTAATGGTAAGAGGAAAGTTTCAAAGCTGTAGAGTCCGTGGTGAGTCTTTGCTAATTGTATGCATATAATTTCGAATGTTACGTATCTTCTGGTAAGAACATTTTATTCTGGTTCATGACAATTCTAAACATATTATTAAATCAGCATATTTTCCATGGCTAATCCATACAGCAGGTAATCTACCCTGCCAGAGTTGACTATATAATTAAAAAAAAGGAGTTATTTAGATTGTTCATAGGAGCATCTAATTTAGATTTACTCTTAGAGTATATTTTAAAGTATATTATATATGTATTATGTATTATAAAATGTATACAAAATGAATGTGTTATGAAACTAATGCTAGCTTATTAAAGAATTTTTGTGAAGTTGAACATTTTTACATGTATCTGTTGGCTGCTTGTATATCTTCCTCTGAAAAGTGTCTATTCATGGTCTTTGCCCACTTTTTAGTTTATGATGAACAGATATTTATTTCCTACAATTCTGGAGGATGAGAATTCCAAAATCAAGGTATTGGTAGGTTCAGTTGTCTGATGACAGCTGCTCTATGCTTCCAAGATGGCACCTCATTGCTGTGGAATGCCTGCTTTTTAATAGGGTTGTTTGTTTTTTTCCTTTCAACTTATTTGATTTCCTTGTAGATCTTGGATGTTGAGCCTTTGTAAGTACATAATTAGCAAATATTTTTTTCCATTCTCTGGATTGTCTTCCCACTCTCCTGATGTTTGTTTGTTTGTTTTTACTATGCAAAAGCTTTTCAGTTTGATGAGGCCCCCTTGTCTACCTTACCTTTTATGGCATTTTCTTTGATCAAGAATTGGTAGCCTACTCCGATGTGTATAAGAGTGTTTCCTGCGTTTTCTTCTAGGATCCTTATAGTTTGAGGTTTTATGTTTAGGTCTTTGATCCATTTAGAACTGATTTTTGTATATGACAATAGGTAGGGGTCCTATTTCATTCTCCTGCATGTGGTCAGTCAGTTTTCCCAGCATCATTTACTTAATATGGTCTCCTTTCCCCTGTGTTTGTTGTGGATGGCTTTGTCAAAGATGAGTTGGTTGAGAAAGCAAGTTTTTTTTAAAGACATGAATAGACACTTCCCAAAAGAAGATATACGGGCAGCCAACAGACACATGAAAAAGTGCTCAGCCTCACTCATCATTAGAGAAATGCAAATCAAAATCACATTGAGATCACCTAACCCCTGTAAGAATGACCATCAATAATAAAACAAACAACAACAGATGCTGGCGAGGATGTGGAGAAAAAGGAACACTTCTACACTGCTGGTGGGAATGCAGATTAGTACAACCTCTTTGGAAGACAGTGTGGCGATTTCTGAAAGAACTGAAAATCGACCTTCCATATGACCCAGCAGTTCCCCTATTGGGAATATACCTGGAGGAACGCAAATTATTCTACAAAAAAGATACCTGCACACGTATGTTTGTTGCAGCTCTACGCACAATAGCAAAAACATGGAACCAACTGTGTTGCGCAACGAAGCTGGACTGGATAAAAAAAATGTGGTACATATACACAATGGGATATTATGCAGCCATAGAGAAGGACAAATATATGGACTCTGCAGCAAATTGGATGGATTTGAAGTCGATCATCCATCAGAAACAAAGAACTGAATTCCATATGTTCTCACTCATAAGGTGACCTTGAACAATTATAATGCTATAAGAAAGCGATTGGCAGTAGTGGAAAACTGTCGGGGAGGGTGGGGGGTGCGACTGGCAGTTGAGGGAAACTGCTAGGGGTGGGAATGGCATACCTCATCAACACGGGTACCTGCATGATCAATGCTTGTATACTTAACCCTGAATTGTACCCCACATCCTTATAATAAATTAATTAATTAAAAATAAAAATAAAAAAAGATATATAAGCAGCCAACAGACACATGAAAAAATGCTCAGCCTTGCTAATATTCAGAAAAATGCAAATCTAAACCTCAGTGAGATACCACCTAACTCCAGTAAGGATGATCATTATTAATAAACCAGGAAGCAAGAGATGCTGGTGAGCGTGTGGAGAAAAGGGAACACTTCTGCACTGTTGGTGGGAGTGTGGGCTAGCTCAACCTTTATGAAAAAAAGTACAGCAATTTCTTAAAGAACTAAAAATTGACCTTCCATACGATCCAGCAATACCTCTCCTGGAACATACTTGAAGGAACATAAATCGTTCTGTCAAAAAGACACCCACACACACGTGTTTATTGCTGTACTATTCACAACGGCAAAAACATGGAACCAACTCTAATGCTCATCAAAAGTGAACTGGAGAAAAAAAATACGGTACATATACGTGATGAAGTATGCATCCATAAAGAAGAACAAAATCCTTGATTTCACAGCAAATTGGATGGAGTTGGAGATCATCATACTTAGTGATCTATCACAGAATAGATCACTAATAGATCAAACAAAGAACTGAATACTGCCAGGCGTGTCAGCTCATGCTTGTAATCTCAGCACTTTGAGAGGTGGAGGTGAGAGGATTGCCTGAGGCTAGGGGCGAGACCTTGTCTTTAAATAAATAAAAAAAATTAGCTAGGCGTGGTGATGTGTGCCTGTACTTGGATACACATTAGTTCCAGATACTTGGAAGGCTGAGGTGGAAGGATCACCTGAGCCCAGCAGGTTGAGGCTGTGGTGACCATGAACATGCCAGTCCACTCCACTCATTACATCTAGCCTGGGCAATAGTATGAGACTCCAACTCAAAAAAAAAAAAAAGAAAGAAAGAACTGAATACCACGTGTTCTTACTCATAAGTGGGATCTGAACTTTAATCACATTAGCACAAGGGAGGGAACGGCAGTTGCTGGACACTGGTGGTGTAGTGCATGTAACAACACAAAGCGTATCTGATGTTAAACCAGGGGAAGTGAGGACCAACTGGAGGCCCAAACTTCACCTGAAATCAGCCTACTTGTGTAGCTAATCCTGACTCATACTCCAAATCTCTATTAAAAAAAAAAACCACACACACACACACAGAATGAATGAGAGGTATATGGGGATCCCCCATATCATTTGCCAACTTTTCTGTAATTCTAAAACTTTGAAAATAAAGTTTAATTTTAAAAGCAGTCATTAAAAAAAGAATTTTGAAATTTCTATAAGAACTAGCGTGACCACTCTATTTCACTCTAAATATGCCAACTGCCTTAGCTATTCAAGTCCCATTAGTAGTAACCTTCTATAAGATTTTCATTTGTTTTTAGATTCAAAGAAAGCCCTTCTGGATGTTATCTTCATTCAGCCATTTATTTGTTTAGGAGTACTTGCTATGAGGTAATCTGTCTAGGTTTTCTGACATAGTTTAATGTTTACTTTTTGAAGATGCTGTACTACATGTAGTTGGCACTATTTGTTTTGTTTTGAATTCAGCATATTTGATTCATTAAACAAAATTTTTCTTTGATTCACAAATACCTCCTTTTTGGTGAAGTTTACCTACCAACTATCTATATTATTCATAGAGTTACATTTTAATTCCTCTATAGAGAAAAGCAGATGACTCTACAATGATCTCATTCTTAAGCTTAGTTTTGTTGTGTTTTTCTTCCTTATTCCTGTCCTCATTTCCTCCCTTAGCTAAAATATAGTAATTTATCTTCCCTTGATACTTATTCTCATAATTCTTATCCTAGGTTATCCTCATCATTAAGCTTGATGTATTCAGCTTTTCTCTTAATTTGGCATGGCATAATTTATCTCATCTCATTTATTCTTCTCTTTTCTCTACTCTTCTTCCCTTTCTCCTCCACATCCTGTCTCCCCCATCTTCCCTCCCTTCTTCCTTTTCCTTCAGTCATCTTTCTTCTCCTTCATTTTACTTAAAACACCAAATGTTAATCCAGAGCACACTTCTGTAAAGTTATATAGAAATATTGATTTATTTGGGTGTTGATTGCCAGAAATGTGTTAGTCAGTAGACACATAAAGCTTTTTGAAAGCCTTGGGAAATTATGAATTGACTCTTATTATCCCTTGATAGAATTAAACTCATTTTGTTTTTCTTGTATTTAAAAATGTTACCTGTTTTGGCTATCTGTTTTTTGTTTGTTTGTTTGTTTTTGCTTTGACTGAAGTTCATTTTATTGTATTTATTTCTTAGACTCATAATTTTTAGAAAATATTTTTGATAGGTTTTTTAATACTTTCTTTTTGATAGATGAGGACCATTTTGGTATTTTAATTAGCCAACTTAAGCAAAACTAGTGATAGTTACAGGGAGAATTTAAAACTAAGAAAAACTAATAATAACTGATTATACACTCTGTAATTCAGGAGAGAGGTGTAGACATGACATTTATTTTTGATGTAAATATACATCGCTAATATTGTATTGGTTTGGGGAACTAGATTGGGGCTAGATATTTTTCAGAATCGTTGTAGATTTTACACTGCCTTTTAATGAATTGGTTTTTTTCTACTTTATTTAAAGGCATTTCTTTGACTTCTTGGTACATGTGTTTTTTCTTCATCTAGTTCAACTCTTTCTGTTAAGATGTACAGTTTATAAGCCACAGAGTACCCCATTCTAGAGCTCTCAGTTTAAAGTCATATATGACAGTCTGCCTGGAAAGCCAAATAGAAGCTATTATATAAGGCATTATAAGCCCGAGTGTAAGATAAAGAAAATTGAAACCTTTTCTTCTTATTTTTGTGTTGTTTCAAATTCTTAAATTACATGTCCTTTTCTGACTGAATATAAATTTACATCTCATAGTTATTGCTGGTTCCTCTCATAATTTATTCAAACAAGGCAACTAACTGCATAACCCAAATTATGAATGTACCTGTCTGATGTGTTTCAGTAGTTCTTTATAAGAAACAGGGACTAGGTCTATTTGTTCGAAGCTTTGTGACAATTGTAGTCACTGGGCCTTTCCTGGACATCCTGTAGTCACTGAACCCTTCCTTACAAGTTACTTATTTATTTTATTACATGAACAAGACTTTCAGATGCAAATCTTAAGGGAAAAAAGTACAAGTCAAAGTAGTTAACTTGCCTGGTCTGGCACTGACTTTGGCTCAACCAGCCTTGTAGTACACCTATGTGTATTTCATTATTACTGTATCAATTGCATTCTTGCTTTAATTCTATGACACAAGTAGTCTATTATACTGTCAGGGAAAATCTACTAAAAAGGTGGCTATGATCGGCTGTTTCAGACTTGCTATGTCTGATACCACTGGTATTGCAGAAAAAAACCATTAGGAAATAAAGCCTAAAGTGCCATCCACTAAAGTGCTTTCTAATTCTTTTCATGTCTATTAATATTATCTCTTTAAACTTTAAGTGTCATAAAGGCAGGTCTATTTTGTACTTCTTGGTATTCTTATAGCCTTTCTCAAAGTGCTAGAAAAATTTAACTAATATGGAAAACTGAGGTATTAGATTATTTTGGTCAAACTATAAATCCTGTTTTGTTTTTGTTTTTTGTTTTTTTTTTAAGTCAGGGTGTTGCTGGGCTCGGTGGCTCAGCCTGTAATCCTGCGCTTTGGGAGGCCAAGGTGAGTGAATTGCCTGAGCCCGCAAGTTCGAGACCCGCCTGGGCGACTTGGCGAGCCCTCATCTCTATAATAAATAAACCCGCCTGGGCGACTTGGCGAGCCCTCATCTCTACAATAAATAAAAAAAAATTAGCTGGGCGTAGTAGCGCGCACCTGTAGTTCCAGCTATTTGGAAGGCTGAGGCGGAAGGATCGCCGGAGCCCAGCAGGTCGAGGCTGCGGTGATTGGGTGTGGCCACTGCATTCCAGTCTGGACGACAGAGTGACACTCCACCTCAAAAATAAATAAATAAATAAATACATAAATAAATAAATAAAGTTAGGGTGTCTCTCTTGCCCAGACTGGAGTGCAGTGGCATGATTACAGCCTACTGCAGGCTTGACCTCTTGGGCTCCAGTAATCATTCTGCCTCAGCCTTCTGAGTAACTGGGACTATAGGTGTATGTTATGATGCCTGGCTAGTTTTTATATTTTGTATAGATACAAGGTCCTTCTTTGTTTCCCAGGCTGGTCTCAAACTCCTGGGCTCAAGCAATCCTCCTATCTTGGCCTCCTAAAGTGCTTGGCCATATTTTTTGTTCTTTTAGAAATAAAATCTTCCTCACTGATTGATATCACAGAAATGGTACACATTATGCTAAAATAACTGTTTAATCAAAGCTGTATAAAACACTTGTATAAGATATGTGATCAGAACACATGGCAACAACAAATAAGATTAGCCAGCTTGTTGGGGAAATGGAGTGACAGTTATCTAGAATCAGGAAGAATTCATTTTTGGCAGCTGTTTTGTTGGCATGGTGCTAAGGCTTGCTTTATCCCCAACAAGGACAGGATCTGTTGTAGGAGGGTCTCGGCAATGAGCCATATTATTATGAGGGTTATTTTTATAAAGTAGGTCTTATTGTATTGGCAAAGTTTGATCCTCTGATGGGTAGACTGCTTTTTATTTTATTTTAAATTTTATTTTAGACTCCTTATTATAGGTCATATTATGACATATTGCTATTTCAGTAATAAACTAGAAAGGTTCTCTGTTGATTTAACATAAAGATAGCCTCTGAAGTTGTAAGTGACTTTGATATGTACATATATAAAAATTGTTTCATGTGTTAGTGTGGAGAAGGAAGAAAGAACTTGTGGATTTGGAGAATTAAGGTTGCAGGAAACAGTGGAAAAAAGAGACATTTGAAGGGACAGAGCAAGCACCCCAGATAGACAGCATGATGCACTCATAGTCCTGCATGTTGCAATTTTGTGTAGATAAGTGGAAATTTTTCTTTGTTCTTTCTTATTCTGATTTTAGGAAAATTAGAAGCTTGAGTTTGAAACCTGCAAGTTAATTAATGGTTTTGAGGTTTAATTCCCTTGCCAATTAAAAGTGGACAAGTTAAATTATTTTGGAGGAAGCTTAGTTCTTTAGACTGCAGACAGAAAAAAATTCCATTTCCATTCTTAAAATGAGATTGTGAGGTGTCCATTAGTATGACAACTGTTGCGGGAACTAATAAAATTTGTGATATAAAAAAGAATGAAGTTATCTGTTTTACTGCTAGTTAGTTTTCACTCTAGCTCTTTATCTTTTTTCATTTGAGTATTTCTGAATTATTGTTTTAGAAAATTTTTTTATTGTTGTTAATTGATGTTTTTCTAATTTTATTTCAAAGGTAACTTAAGTGCAGCTCATGCTTTTATGCATAAACATTTCTGTAACTGATGTAGTTAAGGTTTAAATACAAAATAAATTATTTTATAGCCTTTTAGAAATATCATCAGCTTAAAACTGAACCACTTTATATGACATTTTATATGACAACAAAAGATGACCTTACAGACCTTACTCTTTCTTGACTCTGGTATTATGTTTTAAGGGATCGCTAAGGAGGAACTGTTCATAATGCTATAGTTTTTGTTGATTTGAAATATCTGCAGGAGCTTACAGTTAAGGAAAAATTTAGTGTGTTGTTTGTCATCAAAATTCAGAGATATTCCTCTGGATACATAAAACTATAAAGTCTAAATAAAAGTTACAAAGCAGTGACCTTGATCTGTTCTTTCAAAAATTCCTTGACAAATCTATTCTTTCAGAAATCCCTTTTTGCTATCTTCTCTTTATTCTTTTTGCTGCTTCATGCAAGACTGCTTTTGTGTCATTAGTAACTGAGCTGGTGAAATAGTTTAGCTGGTAGACATATTTTGCTGCAAAAGTCATTCCCTTTTGATCTTAACAAGATGAGCTGTAGTCATTTATCGTTAGAGTCTGTTATCTTGATGAAAGAAGAACCTAGAGTAGATTTATTTTATTACACATCAACTTGATGTGTGAAATTACTTATGTTGTCTGTATTTACAACTGTTAATTCCCAGGAAAACAGGTGTCTTTATATTATGTAGCCCACTGGAATTTAAACATTTTTTAAAAATGGGTTCTTCAAGATGTCAGAATCTTCAATTCTTTAGTGTCATTTCTATGTTTTGAAAAGTTGTTAGAACACTGTGGATCGTTAGATCATTAGAGTAACTCTTCAGGGGATAATTTTTAAGGAAATAATAGAGAAAGCAGTTTATAGATGGAATATTTGAATATACCCAGCATATTACATATGGAATAAGTAATTATTTTCTTTTTAGGAATTCATGTAATTAATAAAAAGTTAGTGTTACTTGCATTTACAGCAGTTTTGTTGAGATATAATTAGCATATCATAAAATTCACCCTTTCAAGTTATACAATTCAATGGTTTTTAGTGTATTCACAGATTATGCAACCTTCCACAAATGAAACCACATAGTTATTAGCAGTTACTTTCCATATTTCATTGACCTCAGTCCATAGCAACTGCTAATTAATTTACTGTTTGAATTTTAAAATGATGCATTGACAGTGAAATAAATAATAGTTTAGTATCACTGATTCTTTGTGTTAATGAAATTATGTAATTAAATGCTATAATCAGTAAATATTTGTGGGTAGGATGTTACTGAAGTTTTATTTTCTTCCTATTATAATTAATAGTTTATCATCACTATAGGCTTTAATTAGGTATAACAGTATATCATTAATTACCTCGTATTATTTAGTAAGAGTTTGTTGAATCTACCTCTTTTGGTTTTGTTTGGAATATTTGAACATTTGAGAAAAATGTTTCTGTCCTTTAACCCCCAAATTGGGATTTCAATGCACTTGATTATATTTTTCTTTGCTTAGAATACATTTGCTTCATGGTGCAAATAAGTGTTTAGATAGTAGTTATAATAGAGGTGATATTTCAAATACTTTAAAACAAACTTTGCAATTTTCTTAGTCTTAGAAACACCCCTTTTTTGCACACAAGTAATTGGCATTCTTTACAAATCATGCTTACTTATTTACTAGAGCAGACTTAAGACCCTTGCTAGCTGTGCCACTTGGAGCATCTGATTGTTTGAGTGACTAATGGATTAATAGTCAGAAATACTTATTATGCAAGGCTAGTCTAGTCTTGCCTTGTTTAATCCAAGAACTGAGAGTGAGAGGTAAAGGGAATTATGTTTTGAAGTTGGCACTTGTACCAAAGATTCTGTTAGTGTGGTTATCTGCTTTTATAGATCACCTGGGGTTTAGTTTACCTCAGAACTGTCAGAATCATCCTATGGCTATTGTTGTACAAAACTCCAACGTGTGTGTAAGGTGAGGAGGATGTTGTGATGTTGATTAAATATCTGGGAGAAAGACATGTTTAAGTATGTGTTCTCTGACACATCTTGGGAAGTGATGACAGAACCTGGGGTTCTCAAAAGTTAATAGTACAGTAGTTGTTGCTGTGTCGATTCCTGAAATAGCTGCTTTTCACTGTTTCTGTAGTCACAAACAACACTTTCAGCTGCTAAGAGACTAGAAGGACTCCTAGGTTGTACAGGTATTCTATTCCTGAAGTCATACCTCAGCTTTCTCCTCTAACTATGAAAATCAAAACATTATTTTTGAATTGTAAATAAATAAGAGGGCTAAAACATTGCTATTGCTAGATATTGACGAGATACTTGGAGTCTACATCAACTGGGCAGGTGGAAAATGAGTATCATCACACATGTGGTCATTACACCACTTTTATTGTGGTACACAAAAATATAACCTAAATCCTGGTCTCAGGAGCATGCTTATATATAGATACACATGTTGGATTTTAGAATAGCTCTCAGAGGAAGAATAGGTTTCACTTTACAAAATTTTGTTCTGCCTACAGAATTTTAAGAATAAATCTCTTGAATAACTTCATGCTCTTATGTAAAATTAGAAAAATGAAAAGCTTAACTGTGTAAAAATCACAAATTAGTTCCTGATCAGAAGTGCTAGCAATATAATCAGGTTCTGAGGTTTTTGTTTTATGTTAAAAAAATTTTTTTGCATGCTACATTAGCTACT
The DNA here is from genome assembly GCF_000164805.1 of Carlito syrichta. Taxonomy (NCBI): domain Eukaryota; kingdom Metazoa; phylum Chordata; class Mammalia; order Primates; family Tarsiidae; genus Carlito; species Carlito syrichta. Next base: position 124,090 of record NW_007259248.1, read on the forward strand.
CCACATGAAGCCTGAAAAGATACATTTTATTGCTGTGTCCCATGTCCTTTTTCACTGAATTTGGACAGGAGTTTTGTTTATGCCTACTAAAGACTACTTTTACTCACTGCTCCCAGTTATCATGCCTGGCTTGTATAATTGGGTAGTCATCAGAAATAAAAGGGGGGAGGGACTTTTTTTAACCTTTGAAAGTGATACCCTTTTCAGCCTTGGCAGATCTCAGTGTTCTATCTTTGTCTCTAAAATCCACATCGGAAATGCTAAGAGTGCCCATGTTGGAGTTAGGAGAAGTTGTTGTCAGGAGGATCCTGTAGCACTTTTCAGAAATTAGAGGGTCATCCAGCAAAAGTAGGCCACATAGTCTAAGGATCAAGTGCACCCAGTAATATCACTTGGATTTGAAGATCTGCATGCTTTTAAGCTTATCTGGAATTTGGTCTGGTTTCTATTTACCTATTCAAGACCAGCACAGTTTTTGTGGTTGCTGAAAAATACTTCACTAATACTGGTTTGCACATATGAAAGTATTTTTCTATTTTCATCTGATTTTCTTTGCACTAGGTTATCAGGCTTATGTTTATTTGCCATAGGAGCTCCTCACTTAGCCCTACCCACCCACCCAACTGGCTCCTTTTTGTGGTACAAGGTTGTAGTGGGTAATTCTATGAATGTTTTAAGAGCATTTTATCTCTGTGTGGCAGTTTTGCAGGAAGTACTTGACAGGCGTGGTATTTGGGAAGTGGCAGGTTTAGGGAAGGTCCATGGCCTGATTGTTTTCTTAAATTATCTGAGTACAAATTTTTCTATATATTAAAAAGGTCTAACTTTGGCATAGCCCTTGTCTATTTTATTTGATTTCTTTTGCTAGTGATTCAGTGAACTGTCCTATTAATTTTCTCAAGCCTTGTTAATAGCACTCACAGCAAATAAATAACGCACTGCATTACAGTCACTATTTTCTGAAACCAGTGGGGAATGACATCACAATAAAGTAAGTTATCTCATGCAAATCTTTAAACCTTTGAATGATCATGGGATACTTTTTACAGTGTACTTCTCTGCCTATAATATACTGAGTGTGTTTTAACTCCTTGCTGTATGAGAATCATCAGTGTGAATATCATATAGCGAACTGTACTGCTCAAGGTAAGTGCATGTGTAGGGCCAAATAGATTATTGGGTTTGGGATAGTATATGGGAGATTGGTTGCAAAAAAATGAGTTTGATTATTTTCTCCTGTGTTGAAGCCCTCTAAAATGTGACTGTAGAGGTAGAGTCTCTTTCCTTACTTCTTGAATCTGGACTAGTCTTGAAACTTGCTTTGGCTAAAAGAAGTAGCAGAAATGATGGTATGTCAGTTATGAAGCTAAACCCTAAGAGGCCTTGTGCATTTCTGCTCATGGAACCCTGTCTAGCCTACATGAGAATTAGCTTGAGCTAATCTGGTGAATGTGTCCCCGACTATCCTGTCACTTCAGTTCAAGAGCCAGTCAATATATGTGAGGGATGCCATTTTGGATAAGCCACTCTTACCATTCTGTCAGACTATTACAGAATCATGAGAAAGCACAACTCAAATGGAATTTCCACCTGACCTGTAGTTTAGAGCAATAAATATGTATTGTTTTAAGCTTACTGTGTTTGATGCAGCAGTGTCTATTTCTACATAATAATTGGTCTTAGAACATGTTTCTTTTGTTGAGGGGTTAAGTTTTAGGCATCAGCTCACTTTTTGGTCATGCTGCTTTTTCAGAAAATTGTCTTGAGTAATATTTTTGCAAAATAATTGAATCAAAGATAAAAATAACTTATTTCCATTGTTGTTGGCTTACCCTCAAGTGTTTAACTGAATTACCCTCTTGCAAATAATCTTTTCATTATTGTTTTGCTGTCCTTTGACAATATCATTTCATATATTATCTGTTCTATTGACCTTATTAAAAGGGGAATCACAATAAGTCCTCTGTTATTCCATATCCATGTTTTAATCTTCTGTGTGCTCAATGTTTTGATGAAGTATGTTAAGAATTTCCTCATTTGTTTAGTCATAGCACAAATAAATAGGTTTTTTGAGCATTTATAGTATGCATAGGCACTGTGTCATGGGCTTTTGTGGGTGTACAGTCTAGGAAGATACTGACTAGTAAACAGTAAGTTAAAATACAGTGGGATAGGAATTCCTATGATAGGAACACATGAGAGGAAGCAATAATTGGGGAATCAGTGGCTTCCCCTGAGGAACTGATATATAGTTTTAGGTCTAAACAATGAATGGGAATTAGCTAGAAAAGGGGAACAGAAATAGCACTTTATGCATGAGAAATGTATGTAGGAAGACCTAAAGGCAAGATAAATGGTTGAATAATATAGAATAAATAGAGGCTATTAGCAAGAGATGAATCCAAAGTATAATTAGAAATCAGATCATGCAAAATACTATAAAACATATTATTGTGTATAGTAGATTGTAGGGAAACAAGACTAGAGGCAGGGAGGCCAGTTAGCAGGGTGTTGTAATTTATGTTAGAGGCAATCAGATCATACATTGGGGCACTCACAATTGGGATAAAGAAAAGTAGATGAATTGGCAGGTCATGGGGACTGACTAAATGGTGAACATAATAGAGATAGAAGAGTTCAGGTTTTTGGCTTAGACGACTGACTGGTTGGTTCATTGAGGTGGAGGAGTATCATAGAAGAGGGGGCTTTGGGAGTAAGACAGTTTAATTTTCAAAGCATTAAGTTTGAAGTATGTGTGAAACCTTTAAGAAGTATCCAGAAAACAGTTAGTTTTTGTTTTGTTTTGTTTTTTGCCTCTGAAACTCAGAAAATATCTATTCTGTTAATAACAGCTTTAAATTATGATTCTGTGGTAATTGAAACTATGGGAAGGAGATAAAATCAACCAGGCAGGAGACTTTTCACTTTTGACAAAAGGATCCAGGACTGAACCCTGAGAAAATGATGGTACTTAGGAGAGAAAGAGGGGTCCAGAAATAAGAGGAAAATTAAGAGAGTATAGTGTCACAGAACTAAGAGAATGTGTCAAGGATATAAGAATGGTTATCAGGATCAAAGGCTGCTATGAGGTCAGATGAAAGGTTCGCAGAATGTTTTTCGGTTTTAGGAATGTGTACATACCCTTTAGTTTCTAAACACAAGTTGTTCCCTTTACTTAGAATGTTCTTTATCCCTTTTTGTACTTATTGAATTCTCAGTCTTCTTTCCATATTTCTCAAATGTTCCCTCTTCTGTGAAGTCTTTTGTCAGCAAAATTATTTTGTTGCCCTGGTTCAACAGCTATAGTAGGGTATATAAGATTCTCACAGATGAGTTGGGGTATATCTGTGTTCCCTGACGTGGTAGTGAATTCCTCAGTTCACAAAGTTTGTATTAATTATTTTAGGACTTGCATCTTGCGTTACTCATCTTTTTATTCTTAATATTCCATACAGTGGCTGACTTGATAATATGTTTGTGGATTTGAATGCTTGATTTTGATTATAGTTCTAGGTAAAAGCAATATTTCAATTGCATATTAGAAGTAACTTCAAACCCAAATTTCTAAGTAGTACTGTTGGATGAACTTTATTGTATAGTCTTTTCTCTAATAACATTCACGATATAAATTACATTCCTTTCCATAATATACATTATTATTTAACACTGGAAAAGGAGGCAGATATATAATATAATAACATATAATTGGCTAGTAATAGACTAGTCTTGTACTCTCTAGTAAGCTTCTGGGTTTTTCAAGAAGGTGCCAAAATATGTAAGAGTCAAGGAATCTATTCTTGCCTAGAGGTTAGGAATAATTTGATAACTTTTAGAGGATTATTTTAAGTCCATGTATCCCTTTGTGTTAAGTACATTGAGCCACTTCCTACTAAATAATTAAGTTATTCCATGGGTTTATGATGGAAGAGAGTTACTCTTAAAATCCACTGGAATGTGCTGTGATTGTGGTTACATTTGACTCAGCATATAACATGCATGATGCTGAATAAAAAATATACATATATGCCCTACATTTGTGGTTGTAACTTTGACAACTGATAACATCCCTTTTCTTACCTCTTGGTAATTTTTTTTTTTTTTGAGTTGGAGTCTCACTTCGTCGCCCAGACTGGAGTACAGTGGCCGCTCCTGGCCACTGCAGCCTCGACCTGCTGGGCTCCAGCAATCCTTCCGCCTCAGCCTTCCAAGTAGCTGGAACTACAGGCGTGTGCTACCAGGCCCGGCTAATTTTTTGATATATTGTAGAGATAAGGTCTCGCCAAGTTGCCCAGGCGGGTCTTGAACCCGCAGGCTCAGGCAATCCACTTACCTCAGCCTCCCAAGGTACGGGATTACAGGCTGAGCCACCGAGCCCAGCTACCTCTTGGTAATTTAAGTGTACTTAATTCACTAAAAATCTTTTGTTTTCTATACCTTTTCTGGTATTTCATTGCAGGCATTATAGGGGTTTGATTATTTGTTGTGTTCCTATGTAAAGGATATTCAGAATTACAGGAGCAAAAAGAGTGACCTTTGTAGTCAGGAAGAAAAAAGACTAAGGAGTGTTAAGATCTGGTTTATGAGGTTTAATAATTGTCTTAGATAACAGGAGCAAGGACCTGCTTAGGTTAAGTAAGGATTTCTAATTCCCATGAAAGCCAAAAGGAGAAACCCGTGATAACAGCTTCAGAAACCACCCATAAATAAATTGCTTGGCTGAGGAATTATGTCCTGTCACTGAAATATGTGTAAAATTATATGTAAAGGTCAAGAGAGCAGCATTAATATGCATGACCAGATTCCAGCTCTAGTAGGCAATCCCTTCCCTCAGGCATAAAATGAGAGATACTTGAACATTGTAGGAGAAATATGCTGTGTAAGCCTGTGTTGTATAATTCATTTGGTATTATGAGGGTTGAGATGAGACTGGGAAAGCTTTGGTAAACAACCAAGGAAAGAGGCTACTGAATCTATATGGTCTGTGGGGCTCCTGAGAACTTGGTGCCCTTCTGCTGAGCATTACAACTGGTTCTGCTCAGTTCATTAAGCCAGAGTCCTTAGGAGTTATCCTTGATAACTCCTTTCTTTGAACCCTACTTTCATGAGTCCTGTAGATTCTACCTCTAAAAATACATAAGGAATCAATTTACTTCTCTCACTATTAAATTATTTGAATGAATGAATGAATGCATCCATCTGCCCAAGTTCACATCACCAGTACTTCTCAATAAATCTTTCACTTCCTTTCCCACCCCCCCACCACTGTAAGCATAGTGATATTTTCTGATAATCACAAATCAAGTTATGTAGCTCCCTAACTTAAAATCTAGAGGCTTTGGGTAAAGGTCCATAATGTTTTTACTTGCCACATGATCTTGAATAATCTGGTTCTAACTGTCTTTATTTCATCACAGCAACTGGTTTTCTGGTCCTCCAATAATTCAAACTCTCATCTCTTCGCTTCAGCACTTCTTCCTAGAATGCTCTTAATTCCACTCCTCTGACAAACTTTACTTCTTCACAGATCAGATACCATCCTCAATTTAAATTAAGTTTCTCTGTTAAACTTTTAAGTCTTGTATTCTTTCACAGCACTTGTTAGAGCTGGGAGTTATATAAGCTAATCTGTGAGTCTTTTCTCTGTGATTTCTTTTGCTGCCTTGAAAGCTCAGGAAACTGGAAACTGTCCTGTCTTGTCTTCTTAAGGACTTTACTCCTGCAGTTCTCTTTCTCCAAGTCATCATCCTTCTTTACTGGCTCATTTCAACCAACTTACTAATATCCTTCAGTAGTTCTTATTAAGTAGTAAGAATAACAAAAGGTGCCCTTTCACCCTATAAAACTCCTTCAGTTACTGCTGCTTTTTTGTGTTCTTCCACAGCTTAGGATCCAAAATGATGTTAGTTATTGTAGTCTCTACTTTGTTCGTTGTCATTCAGCCCACAGCCCATTTCAATTAAGCTCTGATTCACATCTTTCTAATGAAGGTACCCATTTTAGGGTTCTCAGTGACCTTCATTTTGCCAGAGTTACTGGGTAGTTCTCTTTCTTTTCCTATGTTGATTTTTTTTTAAGCAACCCTCAAACCAGTGAGTTGTTTCCTTCTTCCACTTGTGACTCTCTAATGTTTTCCAGGATGCATGTGCCAAGATGGATAGAGGCTAGCAAGAGGCTTACTGGGGGGAGGGAATTGCCTGTGAATTATGCAAGTGGAAGAAAGCAAGATTGGTCAAATCTTCAGACCAAGATCCTAACACTTATGAAAGGTGAGCTCAGGAGTGAAGATTACTTATTAGGGAAAATCCACATTAGGCAGACTTGGCGAGGTCATACTACCTACAGTGTGCTCAAAAGTTAAGTAGAGCCTGAAGCTGTTAACAGTTAGCTACCCTCTTTACAACTGAGTAACAAGATGTTTCCTGAAGGGATATTCTGGTAGGGAAGTTGGAGATGCCTGTTCTAGAGGATTCTGGGAAGGCAAAAAGAAAGCAAGGAATTCATTTAGAGACTATTGCAGAATCCACATGAGAGATTATGATGACTTGGATAATATAGGTTACAGTGGAGAAGGGGAGAAATGGACAAATAAGTGCTATATTTTAGAGGTACAACAGATAAGTAGGACTAACTAAGAGATTCATTGTGACAGAGTAAAAAATAGAAAAATCAAGAATAACTCTCATATCTCTGAGGCAAACAACTACATCAATAGGTATAGGTATATTTATTTAAATGCGGAAAAATAGGAGAGCTAGGGGTTTAGAAAAGCAAGAGTTCTATTTTGGCCATATAGTATAAAGTACCTGTTAGATATCCAAAGAGTTATTCAATAGGCTGTTGGATTTATAAGTCTGGAGTTCACTGGAGAGGGCAGAACTAGAGATATAAAGCTAGGATCCAGGACAGAGATGATACTTAAAATCATGGGATTTAGGAAGAATATACAAATGAGGGGAGAGTCCAGGATCAAACCCTGACACATTCTATCTTTATCAGGTTGAGCAGAGAAGGAGGAGGATGCAAAGGAAGCTGAGAAGAAGTGATTACCTGTTATTCACCATTGTGTCCACAGTGCTTAGAACAGTATTTGGTATATAGTGAACACTTTAAAAATATTTGTTGAATGAATAAATGAATGGGAGAACCAGTTTCACTTGGAATTTATAACATAAATCAGATTATGCCTTTTCCCTGCTGTGATGTAATAAGAAAAGTATAATATGTCTCTGTCCCCAGTTTCTGATACTTGAGCTCTTAAAACCCTGTAATTTTCTTAGTGATAGGGTGATAGGGGTGTCTTCTATCATCCTTGGAATTTTCTGGATGATAGAACATTTTTTGTTCTAATGAGGCAACACTTGGTTGGCTTCTGGATAATTTCAGCATTGGGGGCTGCTCACCAGAAAGAGCAAACCATGATTAGACACTTGGAACTTTCAGCTCCACCTCCATCTTCTAGATAGGAAAGAGGGTTAGAAATTGAGTTAATAATTTATCATGCCTATGCTATGCAAAATCCTTAAACTATGGGGTTCAGAGATCTTCCAGGCTGGTAAATACATCTACATGCCAGGAGAGTGGTGCATCCCAACGCCATGGAGGGACAGAAGCTCCTGGACTCAGGATCTTCCAGACCCCACCATATATACCTCCTCACCTGTATCCTTTATAATGAACGGGCAAATCTATGTGAATCCTTGAATTCTATGAACGTTTGTAGCAAATTGTCAAACCTGAGGAGGGAGTTGTGGGAACCTCTGACTGCAGCCAAGTTAGTTACAAGTCCTGGTGGCCCAGGACTTGTGGTTGACATCTGAAGTAGGAGCTGTCTTGTGGCACTGATCCCTTAACCTGTGAGGTCTGATGCTAACTATAGGTAGATAGTGTCAGAATTGAATTGAATTGTAGGATACTCTATCGGTATCTGCTGGGGAACTCATTGCTGGTGTGGAAAAAAACCACACATTTTGTGTCAGAAGAGTTGTAAGTATAGAAAAGCAAGGGGGGTTTTTGTGTAAATTTTTTATTTTTACCTGCTTTAAACTCAGTGGATTACCAATTTTAAATAGAATCCAGTTACAAAATTCTACATCTTCTGGCTCCTGCCTGCTTCACTGATCTTAGCTCATATTACACTATGCTCTAACCACCCTTTATCTCTATGCCTCACACCAAGCTTTTTCCCACATTAGGAGCTTTCACTTGTTGGTTTTTCTTCCTGGTGTGATCTAAGGCAAGATATAGTTCCTTATCATTCAGGTCACATTCCAGAATGTCATAGCCTCAGAGATACCATCCCTGGCCATTATATAACTTAACACATTTCCTCTGATTTTGTTACATGCTTGTATTTTATTTCTTTATTCCAATTCTTCTGGTTATTTTGTCTCTAAACTTTATTTTGACTTAAGACATTTGAACAATGGGCTCTTTTAAAATTTTTAATTAATTATTAGCTACCCCTTCCTGCCAGCTCTATCAATCAAACAATCCTTTCTTACCCTCCAATGGATCTAAAGATGCCAAAGTAACTGTACCAAACCCTAGAAAACTGAATGTAAATTATGATCTAAAGCCCTCAGAGGCTTTCTCAGGAGAGTGAAATCATCAAATTTATCTCTGTGATAAAAAGATCATTTTTATGACAGCTTAAAGAAGAACGAGGCTAAAGACAGGAGCTCAGCTCAGTCACAAGGCTAGTACTACTAGAATCTAGACAATAGAATCTAGTAATGATGATCTGATCCAGGGTACTAGTGGCAAGGTGGTGAAAAGAAGGGACAGATGTGTGAACTACTTCAGGATGGGATTCCTCAGAACTTATCATCTGTTCGTATATTCAATCACTCATGAGTTATTGACACTACTTGGTATCATACACTGGGCTGAATTCTAGGGGATGCTAGTGAGCAAAATACTTCCCATCTAGTGGAAGAGAAAGACACTAATGAATTATTAATTATGGTTTATAAGCAATCTTTTGAAGCAAACGGGGTTAAATGGTATAAGATGATGATGATGATGATAGAATAATAATAATAATAGTGATACTTAGAGATTAGAGAGAGGTCAGGGAAGACTTTCCCAAGGAGGTGGTATTTTAGTTGAGAATGGAAGAGGAGAGAGAAACAACTGTGAGGCAAAATGATGTTCTAGATAAAGGCTATATGTGCATCTTGGGGATGGAGAGGAGGGAGTCTAGGATGAATGAAACCATTTCCTTGAGCAGTTGTATTAATGCTGATTCTTTCCAAGTAAGACAGAGATGGTAGGAAGAGAAGCTTTTCTGAGGGGAAAGATACTACATTCTATTTTTAATATGTTAAGTTCTAATGTCTGCAGAAAAACCATCTGTCTGGTTGATAGTTGGAAATGTAGGATTGCAGCCCAAGCAATAGATAGGTACATGAGTAACAAACTCAGGCCCAAGAGTCATTATGTAGGTAGGTTTGAAGCCATAGTAATTTGTACAGTTGCCTCAGAACACTGCGGAGCACCACCTTTTAAAGGACAAAAGTTAGATGCAGTTCAGCAGAAGAGACAGGAAAACTCAGGGGCAGAGGAGGAAAAGGCATCAGGGAAAAGACAGGTCAAGGATGTACATTAACTGTTGTAGTTGGCAGTCAGGGAGTCAGTGGTAGTCTCACAGTGTTTAGTTTCAGTAAAAGTGGCTGGGGCAGAAAACAAGATTGCATACAAAACATGAAAGAAGTATTGGTGGAGAGGGAAAGAGGCGTAGAAAGGTGGAAATAACAGAAGTATATTTGAGAATGGTGGCTGGATATAGGCAGAGTGAAGTTAATCATTTGAGTAATTATAAACATGTCAACATTTTAGTATAGTTTGCATTGCCTTTTTTGGTTTCTGTACAAGAACATTGTCATTTTATTTTATAGCTCTAAGTGTAACAAACTTACTGTTGGTGGAAACCATATGAATGTCAGAAAATTGCAGAGCAACAGTGTAATCAACATGTGGAAGCAGTCTTCCAGTAGTTAACCATTCAGCTGGAATTGTACCCTATTAATTTTAATATATTTTAACTACACACTTATTGATTTCTTGACTGTGTACTTAATGTTTCTTAGTTTTATTGAAAATCAAAATAAATTTGTGTTATTCTTAGTTAATGATTAAGATATAACATTTGGGGTAGTTTTCTGTTAATAATTAAATGCAATCAATTTAATAAACTTATTTGAGCTTATTTGCAAGGCACAGCTAACAGGACTCTGTCTTCAAGGAGTTCACAGTGCATTGTGATAGAGAAAAATGCACAATGTAAAATATAATGTGATTTTTAAAAATATAGGCAAAGTTTTATAGAAGGGGAAGTATTACACACTCAACCCCATAGAAACATGGAAAGAGTGGTAAGAAGGGGACCCCCCCCCAAAACCCAGAATTATCTTTTTGGAGGGTGAACCTTTGTAGTACAGTCTTCCCCCACAAGGTAAGTGTTCTAGGAACCCATCAGCATCAGTGTACTAGCTAGCATTGTTGTGAGAGGCTCTGTTTGGCTTCAGTGAATTTTTTTTTTTTGGAGTCTTTCAGCACGCTTGCCTGTTTCATGATGGGTGATTTACAAGTATACTTGCCCACATCGTGCTGAGTGTTAAGTAGTTTTTGACAAAAAAGTGGCATGACTGTTTTTGTTTCCCCAGGTAAACAAAGTCCTCAGAGGGAAACATTTTGCCGACATGGAAGAGGTGTAACAAAAAATGGCATTAGTGCTAAAATCCATCAAAATTGACAAGTTCAAAAACTTTTTGAGTAGTGAAAAAGCATCTATTTTATTTTATTTTATTTTATTTTTTGAGTTGGAGTCTCACTCAGTTGCCCAGACTGGAGTGCAGTGGCCGCTCCTGGCCACCGCAGCCTCGACCTGCCGGGCTCCGGCGATCCTTCCGCCTCAGCCTTCCAAGTAGCTGGAACTACAGGCGTGCGCTACCACGCCTGGCTAATTTTTTGATTTATTGTGGAGATGAGGTCTCGCCAAGTTGCCCAGGCGAGTCTCGAACCCGTGGGCTCAGGCAATCCACTCATGTTGGCCTCCCAAAGCACGGGATTACAGGCTGAGCCACCGAGCCCGGCTATTTTATTTTTTTACATCAGAGTCTCACTCTGTCACCCAGTCTGGTGTGCAGTGGCACGCTCATAGCCCCTGCAACCTTGACCTGTTGTGATCAAATGATTCGTCTACCCTGGCCTTCCAAGTAGCTGGTGCCACAGGCTCATGCTACCATGCCTGGCTGATTTTTTTTTTTCTTAATTTATTGTAGAGACAAGGTCTAGCTATATTACCCAGACTGGTCTTGAACCCCTGGGCTTAGGCAATCCTCTTGCCACCACCTCCCAAATTGCTGAGATTACAGGTATGAACCACCATGCCCAGCCTGAAAAAGGATCTTGATAGGCGTATTTAATCAAAGAGTACCTTGAAGGTGACTGAAGTTTAAACATAGAAGAATACACAATTTTTTATAAATAAATTCTGGGTGTGTGGGGAAGGTTCTCCTCTCATATATTTAACCTGGAGAAGTCAGGAGGTGCTTCCTCAGGTGAATAGTGACCTGAACCTCACCCACATCTCTTCCTTATACTGTGTTCTCATTTACTATTTGAGGTTTTAATTATCTTGTGTCATCTTAACCCTGATGTGGCTATTGAATTTTGTTTCTCTAATTCCTAGTTTGTTTCTCAAAATCCTATGTTCCTTGTAGGCACACAATTAGAAATGTTGGAATGAAGGAACAAGCAAATGAATTAAGGCATATAACCAGATTCATAGCTTCAGACTGATGTGGATTTTTGTCTGTTTTGTTTAATGCTTTATTTTCAGCACTTGGAGCAATGTTTGGCATATCACTAGGTCCATAAATACTTTTTGACTGACTGGAAGGAAGAGAAAGGGTGGGAGAGAAGGATGAAAGGAAATTTTTAATGTATTCATTTCTGGAAGAGTAAAGAAAAGAAAAATGATACAAAATCCAATTCTGAAAATGGGCAATTTTAGAAAAGTTAAACATTTAAAATAGAGATTTGATTATAGTATGAAAAAATGTGAATTTCAGTATATTTAACTTATATCTGTTTTATTATTGTACATAATCCAACATGGTATCATTTTCTTTCTTGCAACTTTCAGTAGACTTGGCGCCCAAAGTGGAATTTTTATAATAAACAACAGCTTTTATAAACAAGAAGTCCCCCAAACATTTTATTAGTACTTTTTTCTTTAGATCATTTCCACCTTGTCTTTGAATTCTTCTCTTCTGTATTTCCTTAGCACTTCATTTTCATTTTGCTGTCCTAGGATTTTCAGATAATATACTTAATTATTGGATTTTATTCTGCCTTATTGGTTCTTTGGAAAAGGTTCTTGGAAAAACGTTTACTTTTCAAAAGTTAGTATCTTATCTGTTGTATGCCTAAGACTATATACAACTTAAATAAACATATAGAATTATAGTGTCCATAGAAACTCAAAATATTCCTTACACCAACATATGTAGTAGTGAAACAGCCTTATAATTTTTTTATTTAATGAATTCACTTTTTTTCCCACTGCTCTGTTTTTAATTTTCCACTTTCCACATGTGAATCAAATTAAGATAGTTTATTTGGAAGCTGTATTACTAAGCAGCTATGGAAAGCTTCTTTGGCTTATATTTTGAATTTTTTTTTCCTTTGTCTTTGGCCAACAGCTCAACTCCTTTGGTGTCCCATCTGTTTAACACACGACAGCTATGGCATATTTCCATTTATCTGGTCAGCCTGGATATTACCTGCCATTGCTGTGGGTCCAATACAGTGAAAGATGGAAACTTTTATTTTTGTTTTTCTCAGGATCAATGCAATTAAACCCATTACTATGAAATGTCCCTTATTGACTTCTAGACATTACTTAACTTTTGCAAGTTGCTTTACTCCCCCATTACTTCACTTCATGTTAAGTTCTTGTGAGAATACCAGTGATAAACTAGTCTAGGGTAGAACTTACTTTTGAAAGTCCAAAGAATTAAGTTTTTCTCCCATGTAGCCAATATATCCATGAATTAGAATAGTAACTTCTTGCCAGTTGCGGTGGCTCACGTCTGTAATCCCAGCAATTTGGGACATGGAGGTAAGAGTATTGCCTGAGCACAGGGGTTCGAGACAAACCAGGGAAAATTGACTAGAACTCATCTCTACACCAAATTTAAAAAATTAGCTAGATGTGGTGGCATACGCCTGTATGGTTGAGGCAGAGGGATCGAGCCCAGCAGGCCAAAGCTGCGGAGGTCTAGAGCATGCCACTGCACTCCAGCTTGGGTAACAGAGTAAGAATCCAACTCAAAAAAAGTAACTTCTTTTTTTAAACACCAAATATTATCAGTTCAAAAACAGCACTACTTTTCTTTTGATTTATTAATTTGTTGTTTATTTGTTTTAATGTACCATACCTCATTTCAAAAAATAATTTGAAGAAACCCAAAATAATAACTGTAACACAATATTATAAAAGTGAAGCATTGAGGGCCATGGGAAAGTAAGGATGAAAGGATAAAATTAGTTCACAAGAAATTGTTAGAAGGACTTGCTGTCCAGTGGGAAAAGTTAGCTGTAGATTCAGCTCAAAACTTGCTAGTGACCAGAAGATGAAAACATGCTCTGTTAAAAGAGTCCCAGCATCCCCAAGAGGAACCTTTTCCTTTCAATAGAGTATGAATAAAAAAAAACTTTTCCCCGAGACCCACATCATATAAGAAACACTAGTTGATACAGACAATATATTTAAAAATAAACAAGTAGTAAATATAATAATTGGGCATTTACTGTGGACAAGACACTGTGTTTTATGTATATTTTCTTATTTAATTCTGTAAAATAACTCTGAAGTAAGTATTGTTTTATATTAGGAAACTGAAGCTTTGAGAGGTGAAGTTACTTATCTAAGATCACACAATAAATTGGGAGAGAGAAGTTAAAAACAGGCTAATCTGACATTTTTGTTCTCATCCTTAATCATTTTTCTGTTCTACATTTATCTCACTATTTTTTGTTGGACTCTTCAACACAAGTCAAAGCAGAACCTAAAAATGTGATTCAAGAAAAGTGGTTCTAAGAGGCAATCAAAGCAATGCAAATATAAAATCAGCTCTCTGATGGTCTTATTTGGGAAGGGTTGAAGTTGAGATTACCTAAAGTTGTGTTTTTTCTTTGCTGGATCTTTGATGATCTAAGGGGCAAACTCCAGACCTTCTTTGCAAAAAGTACACATAACATACTATTTTAGATAACTCACAGATACCCCTCCCTCTAGAGTTGGGCAGTGAGAGATCAAGCTATCACGTTTACTCAGATAAATATTAAGTGTGTTAAATGGGGCCAGATCCTTTTACTTGAACTGGCTGCAGAATATTAATTGGTGGCATGCCCTTCTTAGGGCCTAAGTCAGGAGACATTTCACTAGGTTTCAAATCCTAGATCTCACAGTACTTAGACATCTCCTGGGGTTGGGAGAAGTATATGAATACTTTTAAAAGAACTCTTTTTTTTTTTTTTTGAAAGCTGTAAAACATGCATCTGACTTTATTTGTTTATTATATATATATATATTTTTTACTTTAAAAATGGTTATTATTCAGGGTTGGGCCTAGAGATGTTCATTATGCAGGGATTGATTTTTAAAAAAAATTATTTATTTTTTATTATGAAGTTGTAGGGTACAGTTAAGGGTTAGGTATACAATTGCGTTTCATTCAGGCACCCTGTTGATATGGGGTGTTTCCCCGTTCCCAGACAGATATTTGCTACTGTTAATCCCATCTCCCTCCCCCCACCATAGTTTCCTGGTACTGTCAGTCATTTTCGTATAGTATTGCATTGGATGTTTAAGGTCCATTATATGAGTGAGAACATGTGATACTCAGATCTTTGTTTCTGTGAGAGGTCACTCAGTATTATAGACTCTAGTTCCATCCAGGTTGCTGTGAAATTCATGATTTTGTTCTTTTTTATGGCTGCGTAGTATTCCATTGTGTATATGTACCACATTTTTAAAATCCAGTCCTCTTTTGACGGGCAGCATGGCTGTTTCCAGGTTCTTGCTATTGTGAACAATGCTGCAATAAACATGCGGTGCAGGTATCTTTTTTATAGAGTGATTTGTGTTCTTCAGAATATATTCCCAGTAGGAGGATTGCGGAGTCATATGGGACGCTGGTATTTAGAGCTTTTAGGAATCGCCACACTGCTTTCCACAGAGGTTGCACTAGTTTACACTCCCACCAACAGTGTAGAAGTGTTCCCTTTTTGCCACACCCTCTCCAGCAGCTGTTATTTTTTGACTTGTTGATAATTGCCATTCTGACTGGGGTTAGGTGGTATCTCAGTGTGGTTTTGATTTGCATCTCCCTGATGATTAGTGAGGTTGAACCTTTCTTCATGTGTTTGTTGGCTGCTCGGATGTCTTCCTTTGTGAAGTGTCTGTTCATATCTTTTGCCCATTTTATAATGGGGTTGTTTGTTTTTTTCTTTTCAGCA
The DNA here is from genome assembly GCF_000164805.1 of Carlito syrichta. Taxonomy (NCBI): domain Eukaryota; kingdom Metazoa; phylum Chordata; class Mammalia; order Primates; family Tarsiidae; genus Carlito; species Carlito syrichta. The sequence continues at coordinate 139,618 of NW_007259248.1, forward strand.
CGTTTGAGTTCCTTGTAGATCCAGAATGTTAAGCCTTTGTCAGAACTGGTGTTGGCAAATACTTTTTCCCAGTCTGTTGGCTGTCTCCCTGCTCTCTTGATGGTTTCTTTGTCTTTGCAGAAGATTGTCAGTTTAATAAGGTCCCACTTGTCTATCTTCTCTCTTATGAGCTGTGGGAAAAAGAAATCTTTAACTATGTCTGCCTTACTGGGATGTTTGGCATTTGGCAGTTTTGCTACTTAGTTATACTTATAGGATAGGTCATTTTAGCAGTTGTATTCTCGCCCTCATTTTTCCTGTAGTAAATTTAAGTATTGTGCTCTCCAGTTTATTTAGACTAATTAATTGAAGGGACAGGTGAAAACCAAACTCTGAAGTCAGATCTTTTAATACTTTAGGGAGACATGTTGTGAATTAAAGTTCCTGGAAACTAGACAAAACATCTAGCAATATAACCGAAGTATGCTGCTTACTTAGTAGCATCTGGCCCAATTTTGTACAATGATTATACAACCACAGATTCACACACAATTATCCTTTAGGTCAGTGGTCCCTAACTTTTTTGGCATCAGGGACCGATTTTGTGGAAGACAGTATTTCGGGGGGTGGGGGTGCAGTTTGGGAGGGGATAATATCAGGCTTTAGATTCTTCTAAGGAGTGTGCCACCTAGATCCCTCACATGTGCAGTTCATGATAGGATTCACACTCCTATGAGAATCTAATGGTGCCACTAATCTGACAGAAAATGGAGCTCTGTTCTCCTGCCACACACTTCCCTGTGGCATGGTTTCTAACAGGCCACAGACCTGGTACTAGCTGGCAGCCTGGGAGTTGGGGACCACTACTTTAGGTGTTAAGGTAGAAATGAGTGCTGTGCAATGAGGTTGACCTAGATTAGAATTCTAACTTTACCACTATTAACTATGTGACCATGGACAGATAGGTAACTTCTCACATGTCATCTGTAGAATGGCGATGATAAAGGTACCCATCTGATAATGGTGAGCTTAAGGTGAGATACTATGTGTAAAGCCCTTAACACAGTGCTGGTATAATACAAACCTATTTATATTTAGTTTCTATTAATATTATTGTAGTTAATGGTAATGCTGCAAGCAGCAAACTTCTCTTTGTGCTTGTTGGTATAATTGTAAAGGCCCTAAGTAATTGTAAAGCATGTAGAAACTATGCCGAGTTTCAACCTATTTCAGAATGGGCTGTCCTTGTATGTAGGACTTCTTTAGCATGTCCCCACTGGCACTTTTTCTCACACCACCCGTTTCTGATGGCAGACTGCTGCTTGGGTGGTTCTGTTTTCTTTTTGATCCTAGTAGTTCCAAGTGCAGGGTTTTAAATTGTGTTATGGTAGGTTTTGAAACCTTTTCTGGATTTATTTCCCTGTTTAAACTTGGTGCTCAGCTGTTACTGATTCTTCTCCTACATCCTCTTCCTTTATCCCTATATACCAAAAATGTGTCCATAGAGGTATTTATGATAATAGAACAGAGTTTATTTGGGAAACATGTCAGGTTTGTGACCCAATGTGACCTAGGTCTCGGTGAACAGAGGGATCAGAGACAGAGACAGGCAGTCATAGGTGGGATCCTTTATGCTTGTGTCCTTTTGAAAGTGTTTTCTTATAGTTTATCTTTACTGGGAGAAGAAAATTTGATATTTATTTTGTTAAATAGTAAGCACTACTTTTCTGTAACATACTTTACAGTAGTGAGACTTTCAGAGTAACTGCTTATTTCTAAAAAATGTAAAATATAAATAATTTTCAGTTTTATTTTGCCTTAGCTTCATAGATATGGAAACTTTGCAGTATTCTTTCTCAATTGAAAGAACTATTTGAACCATCAATATTTATAGAATATAAATCTAAAACTGTTATGACCTGTTTTTGTGGATGCATATCAATAAGACTATAAAACATGAGGTAGACAGTGATATGTCTAGACATTAGTTGATTATTCCACTAATTTGTAGATGAATGTTGATGTTAATTATTAGTTAATCTTTTATCCCTTTTATCTCTATAAAATAGACGTAATAATAGTAGCTTCTTCAGAGAGTTGTAAGGATTAAATGATAAAGTGCTCAGAGCAGTGCCTGCTTCATTTTGAATACTTAAATGTTAGCTATCATGATTATGAGTCCAAATATTAGCTCTTATTGAGATTATTAGTTCAGTATTCTTAATTCATTATTAAATACATTTTGGCACTTCATGGTTTCTTGGAATAATCCTCCAAGCACAAGGGTTCTGTTGTAGATAAATTTGTTAGAAATATAGAAAAGGTTCACTGCTTTTAGTGCAAAATGTCTAAGGTAACATTGACTTCACTACTTAACTCTGTAACTTAATTAAGCATTGTTTAATTTTTCAGTCAGAAAAAAAAATATCAATTCCCTTTCAAAGAAAGAATATCTCATTTTTAAGTTTGCACTGAGTCACTCTTTGGCACATAAAATTTTATCTTTGGAATCTGTTTTGCAGATGCAGAGTCTGCTGCTTTTAAACTTGGTTGGTTGAATGGAGTTTTGTATATGTATTGTATCTTAGAGGCCTTAAAAATAAAGAATAATAGCTGTGATCATGTTAAACTTCAGCAGTTTGTTGGGAAGCCTTTGGGCACATGCTGACACCCAGGGAGAAATTGGTCCAGAAGCTCTAGTGAGCCCTGGTGGCACCTACAGTAAAGGGTTGGGTGGAGACAGATTTGTCATGCCTACTTTATCCATAATCTCTTTCCTCTGTCCCATACTTCCCATCCACCACCTCCACACCATGCTCTGCTTTGCTTTTGTCGGAAATAGTAAAATAGTATAACTTCTTAATATAAATAAAACAGTCGCCTGTAATTTTAGGCTTACCACATCTTTCTCCATATTTTAAGGACAAACCCGCATATGATTTCTTACCTTGATGCATGTTTTAAGAGTAATTAATTAGTGGAATAGAACTGAGTAACTTGTTTCATGCCCAAGATAGATGGATTCAGTATGAGTTTCCTGCTCCCTAGTCAAGTATGACATAGAAATGCAGTTGGAAAATTACAGAATTGTTCTGTCTGTTCTCAGTGCCCTCTTCAGAATTGTTGATTTCTATCAGTGACTTTTTATCAGGGAAACGGTAAAAACTAGCTGCCAGTCATTTGTTTGTATGACAAAAAGGCCCAGGCAACAAAAACCCTTTTCCTGGATTGCTTCCATCTATACTTTGTTCCTGACATGAGGAAGTACGTTGCCAGTACAGGAATGGCTTTTAAAGGTTTTTAATATTGGAACATTCTTCTGGCTACCCAGAATTCCAAAGATGTTAAAGTATCTACTTGCCTCCACACACAAAATTTCTAATTCAACCTCTTATGATTCCTCTTACTGTCAGGGGGCTATATGGGCCTTTAAGTCTCTTCATACCCAGTACTTTATGAAAAGGAATGTCAGTGCTGTAGAAGAGAACCCCAAAAGAGAGAACATCATTAACGTCTAAATAAAAGCAAGAACCAGGCAGATTCTGTCCTCTTTTAATGTACATAAGATATAATGTACATCATATATTTATATATAATTATATAAATAGATAATGATTAATCTGTTCACTCTAGGTTTTATTTGATTATTTGCATTGTACTCTCTTACCATTCTTTTACTATTAACTTAGTTAAATCTTTTTTTTTTCTTTGTGAAAGAGACTGGGCCTCTCTTTGCTGCCTAGGCTGGAGTGCAGTAGTGTGCTCATAGCTCACTGCAGACTTGATCGCCTGGGCTCAAGTGATCCTTCTGTCTCAGCCTCCCATGTAGCTGGGACTATAGGCATGTACTACCATGCTTGATTTGAATCTTTAGATCTAGATCTAATTATTTATAAATATATTTCTATATAACTGTATATAATATCTATAATATTTTGCATCTATATAGCTATATCTGTTTAGATAGGCTAGTGGTAAAAGGATGGAAAGGACCATGCAGGCAATTTTTTAAGACCCCTGGAGTGACTCATAGTGATGTCAGACAAAGTGAACTTAAGAACAAAGAATATAGGTCAGGTGCAGTAGCTCAAGCCTGTAATCTCAGCACTTTGGGAGGCTGAGGTGAGGGGGTTGCCTGAGCCCACGGGTTCAAGACCAGCCTGGGCAACTTGGCGAGACCTCATTTCTACAATAGATTAAAAAATTAGCCAGGTAGTGTGCGCCTGTAGTTCCAACTGCTTGGAAGGCTGAGGTTGAAGGGTCACCTGAGCCCAGCAGATGACACTAGGGTGACCATGAGCATGCCACTGCACTCCAGCTGGGGTGACAGAGTGAGACTCCAACTCAAAAAAAAAAAACAAAACAAAAAAACATAAAACAAAGAATAGAACCAGAGGCAAAGAGGAAAATTTCGTGATGATGAAGAGTCAACTAATACAGAGATATAACAATCCTAAAATGCATATGCCCCTAGTAACAGAGCTTCAAAATATGAAAACCAACTTAATAGAAAGCTGTACATTTCAGAACTCCTGTCTCAGTAACTGATGGAAATGTAGACTGTCCTACCCTCCCAAAAGTCAGTAAGCATACAAAATACTTGAAAAACCTATCAACCAAATTGAGCTAATTAACATTTATAGAGTGCTTCACTCAGCATCAACTGATGTACATTTTTTTCAGGTACACATTGAACATTTATTAAGATAGACTGTATTCTGGGCCATAAAACAAATCTAAACATATTTTAAAATGGCTGAAGTTATACAAATTATTTATACTTTCCAAAAATAAAATTAAATACACAGTCAGTAACAGAACTGTATATGGAAATATACCTTTTCCCAAATATTTAGGAAATATATTTGGGAAAATATTCTAGATAATTCTACATAGTCCATGGGTCAAAGAAAAAACCACAAAGGATATTAGAAAATACTTTGAATCCAGCAAATATAAATATATAATATACATTTTAACATATTATATGTTAATTATAAATTTACGGGGACTTTGTAATTATCATATCACATATGTTATATTATAACATATAACAACAAAGTTACCTGCATAATGAACTTTTGTCTAAGATAGACAAGTGGGATCTCATTAAACTGATAAACTTCTGCAAAGCCAAATAAACTATCAAGAAAGCAGGGAGACAGCCCACAGACTGGGAAAAAATCTTTGCCAACTGTATGTCTGACAAAGGCCTAACATCTAGGAACTACAAGGAACTCAAACATGCCAAAAAGAAAAAAAACAAACAGCCCCATTACAAAGTGGGCAAAAGATATGAATAGACACTTCTCAAAAGAGGACATAAAAGCAGCCAACAGATACATGAAAAAAATGCTTAGTCTCACTAACCATCAAAGAAATGCAAATTAAAACCACACTGAGATACCACCTAACTCCAGTCAGGATGACCATCATCAATAACTCAGAAAACAACAGATGCTGGAGAGGATGCAGCAAAAAGAGAACACTTCTACACTGTTGTTGGGAGTGTAGAGTAGTACAACCTCTGTGGAAAACAGTGTGGTGATTTCTAAAAGATCTAAAAATCAACTTTCCATATGACCCTGCAATCCCCCTACTGGGAATATACCTGGAGGAACTCAAATCACTCTGTGAAAAAGATACCTGCACACATATGTTTATTGCAGCATTGTTCACACTAGCAAAAACACGGAACCAACCATGCTGCCCATTGAAAGAGGACTGGATTAAAAAAATGTACATATACATGATGGAATATTGCGCAGACATAAAGAAGGATAAAATTATGAACTTCGCAGAAACTTGGATGGACTTAGAGTCTATAATACTGAGTGATCTGCCACAGAAACAAAGAACTGAGTATCACATGGTCTCACTCATAAGCAGACCCTGAACAATTATCGTAATACTATAAAAAAAAAAGATTGGCAGTAGCAGGAAGTTGGTGGGGAGGTGGGATTGGCAATAGTGGGAATCTGCCGGGAGAGGGGCAGGCACACCTCATCAACAAGGGCACCTGCATAATGAACATTTGTATACCTGAACCTGAATTTCACCCCACACCTTTAAAAAAATTAAAAATGAATCAATAAATTAATACTAAATATAGAAAGTACTAAATATATTAAATATACAAATCAAACATATCAGAATTCACTGTATTCAGCTAAAGTAGAAAATAAAAGGAAAATATAGCTTTAACTACATTTATTAGAAAGGCAGAAAAGTCCCAAATCAATTATCCAAGATCCAGTCTTAAGAAACTAGGAAACTTCGCCCTCAAAAAGAGAGACAATTAAATTCAAAGCAAGCGGAAATAAATAAATAATAAAAATGACAATGCAGATAAATAAAACAAAAAAGAAAAAAATCAAAAGAGAAACCAAAAGCTGATTGTATGAGAAGAACAATAAAACTGATAAATAAACTGGGCTCGGTGGCTCAGCCTGTAATCCTGCACCTTGGGAGGCTGAGGTGAGTGGATTGCCTGAGCCCGCAGGTTCGAGACCCGCCTGGGCAACTTGGTGAGACTTCATCTCTACAACAAATCAAAAATTAGCTGGGCGTGTAGTTCCAGCTACTTGAAAGGCTGAGGCAGAAGGATTGCCGGAGCCCAGCAGGTCATGGCTGCGGTGGCTGGGAGCGGCCACTGCACTCCAGTCTGGGCGACAGAGTGAGACTACAACTCAAAAAAAAAAAAAAACCTGATAAATCTCTAGCTGGATTGAAGATAAAAAAGGAAACTAAAGACAACCAAACACTAATGTCTTTTTTAAAAAACACACATCTGGGGCAGAGAGGACCAACATTAATACGTTGAATTAAGGAGGGGATATCACTATAGAGCTTAATGGCATTAAAAGAATAATAGGAAATTTAATGAATGATTTTATACAAATAGATTTGTATATGAAATGGACTAACTGTCTCGAAAGATGCAAACTTTCAAAGCTCACTCAATAAAAAATAAGTAACTGGAATATTCTTATGTCTATGTAAAAAGTTAAATACATCATTAAAAACTTTTCTACTAAGAAAACTCTTGATTTCTACCAAACATTTCAGAGATAAAAATGCAATTGTATACAAGCTCTTCCAGAAAATAGAAGAACACCTCCCAACTTGTTCTATAAGGCCAACATTACTGTGATGCCAAAACCAGTCACTACAAGAAAAGAAAACTGCAGACCAATACCTGCAATTAACTGAGACCACAAAAATTCTTAACAAAACACCAGCAAATTCAAACTAGGAGTGTATGAAAAGGATAATACATCATGATTAAGTGATATTTCAGCCAGAAGTGCAAAGAAGGATTGAAAGAATTGAAAATTAATAATGTACTATCAACAGACCTCAAAAGAAAAAAGGTATGCATGATCATCCCAGATGATGCAAAGTAAGTGTTGAAAAAATTTAGCATTCATTCATGATAAAAATTCTCAGTAAACTAGGAATAGAATGGAATTTGTTAATCTGATAAAGGACATCTATGAAAAGCCAGGAGATTGAGTATCCATTATTTGAAATGCTTGGAACCAGAAGTGTTTCAGAGTTCAGATTTTTTAGAATTTTAGAATATTTGCATGCATATAGTGAGATGTCTTGGGGATGTTTCATATATACCTTATACCTATAGCCTGAAAGTAATTTTATACATATGGTTGGTAATTTTATGCCTGAAACAGTTTGTATACATTGAACCATTAGAAAGCAAAGGTATCTCAGCCACTTATGTGGACAATCTACAGTTGTTTGCCATGACCATTATTTCTGACTCTGAATTTGTATGCTACTGATAGGCAATCATTTTCTTACACTTACACATAAGTATAAGTACTTAACAGTTAAAGCAATGACATACCATTAATACAGTAAAAAAATATAATGTGTTCAAGTTAACTAAGCAGCACAGTAGCATCACCAGAATGTCTGTATCAGCTGTTAAACAACAGCAACAACAGCAGGCTGAATAAGCTGTGTTGTGCGCTTGTGTTTTGACTGCTACACATCACATGAGGTCAGTTATGAAAGTTTCCATTTATGGTATCATGTCAGTGCTAAAAAGTTTTAGATTTTAGAGCATTTTAGATTTCAGACTTTTGGATTAGGAATACTTGACCCGTAATATGCTTAAGGGAGAAAGGCTGAATGCCTTACCCTGTACTTGAGAACAAAGCAATGATGTGAATTCTTATCTTTTTTATATACTAGAGTTGCCATCCAGTATAGTGAGACAAATAAAAGAACTGAAAGGCTTATAGATAGGGAAGAAATAAAACTGTCTTTAGTAAGAGACCATATGATCATCTATATAGAAAATCTCAAGAACACAAAAATACTACTAGAGTAAGTAGCAAGGTCAAAGGCTGTAAGGCCAATAATTGTAAATCAATTTTATTCCTATTAACTAGCAACAAACAATTATTAAAATTATGAAAATGGCACATCATTATTAGCATAATAATATGGAAATCTAACAATACATGTGTGCAGTATTTGTTTACTGACAGCCATAAAACATTTCTGAGAGAAATGAGAGATCTGTATAAATGAGAAGACATACTGTAATTATGGATCAGAAGAGGAAATGTCATTAAGATTTTAATTCTTCCAAAATTGATCTTTGGATTAAGTGCAATCTCAATTAAATTCCAGCAGAGTTTTGGAGGGTAGAAATTGGATAAATTGATTCTCATCTGCAAATGGAAACAGCCTGGAATAGCACAAACAATTTTGAAAAAGTACAAAACTAGAGAACTTACTTTATCTGGGTGACAAAAATTGTAATTACACATATTAACATCTTTTTTTTTTTTTGAGTTGGAGTCTCACTCAGTCGCCCAAACTGGAGTGCAGTGGCTGCTGCCGGCCTTCCAAGTAGCTGGAACTACAGGCGCGCGCTACCACGCCCGGCTAATGTTTTTGATTTATTGTAGAGATGAGGTCTCGCCAAGTTGCCCAGGCAGGTCTTGAACTGGCGGGCTCAGGCAATTCACTCACCTCGGCCTCCCAAAGCGCGGGATTACAGGCTGAGCCACCAAGCCCGGCCATAACATCTTTTTTTATTTTTTTATTTTTAGCAAGAAGAGTTCCTTGAGAGCAAGGATTCTATCTTTTAAATATATATATATATATATATTTGTTTTCTTTGGGCTTAAACTATCTCTTGATCATAATAGGGATATGACAAATAATAGGTCCTCTATAAATGTTGCATGAATGAAAGAAGGAATTTCACTACTTGTCTCAGCATCTAAGCAACAAACTTTATTGGAGTATAATCTACATACAATGAAATACAATTGATGCTAAATGTATAGATTTTGAATAGCCAGCATTTTCTGTAAAACTGTCAAATATTTATGATTTATTTCAAATGAAGTTTTTTGATTTTGTTTACAAATAGCTTTTGCATGTCTTCTACCAAGCATTACTTGGGAAATTAATCACTTGCTTAACATTACCAAAACTCAATTTTTAGAGCTGTCATACTCAGTGCCTAACATAATATGAAGAATGCATTGGGCTAAATTTTAGATACTAGAGACTAGCATAATATAAGTTCAAATAAGAATTTGGGAAACAGTACACAGGAATAACAGAGAGGCACTCTGCAACTCCAGTGTTTAACGCAACCTACTGGAGAACAAGGAGGCAGAACCTCAGTATTGCAGTACTCCTTGATGGCTAGTCCTATTAGAAGTGTGATATACTATTAGCTGCATACTCCAATATTCATTCTTTTTTTTTCTTCCAAAATCTATATTTTCCAACTTTTCTTGCAGCTAGATGTGATGAAATGTGGCATCTATGTTTGACCAACTAGGTGTAAATGAAAGGATAGTATAAGACTTCGAAGACGTTTCTAAAAGAAGTTTATAGACCTTTTTCACCTCTTCTTGTTTACTCTTCCTCTGCCAATAATTTAAATATGATGCCTGGATACAAACAGCATCTTGTCAGAGCAGCAAATAGAAGGTGCCCTTGTCTTTGATGACCTTAAAATGATCAAACTGACTCTGGAGTGGCTAAGTCTAGAATTCTCTTAATGCGACAGAAGTAGGCATACACACACACACACACATGCGCGCGCGCGCGCACACACACACACACACACACACACACACACACACACCAGGTTTATCAGAATATAGCATACTTAGAATAAATTTCAGCTTCTAAAATGTGTAGTTCTGTCTGTTTTGACAAATGATTGGTTCTACCACTCCAAAAATTTCCTTTGTGATGCTCCTTTATAGAAACCCTTCCCTCCCCACATTTAACCTTTGACAACTATTAGCCTATTTTGTATTTCTATAGTTATGACATTATATAACTGGAACTATACATTATATATAGCCTTTTGAGTCTTGCTTCTTTAAGCATAATGCATTCAAGTTGTTGTATGTATCAGTACCCCATTCCTTTCCATTGCTGAATACAACTGGATGGATATACCACATTTAGTTTCATGCATTCACCAGATGTGGGTTTGGGGTTATTTCCAGTTTGAGGTGATCCTGAACAAAGCTGCTATAATTATTCATGTACAGTTTTTTGTTGTTAGTTTTTTTCCCTGGATAAATTTTCATTTCTCTTAGATAAACCCTAGAAATGAGATTGCTGGCCCTATGAGAAGTATATGTTTACTTTATATGAAACTGTTTTCCAAATATGACTGTTCCATTTTACGTTCCCACCAGCAATATATGAGCATTCCAATTGCTCCATATCTTGATTAGTACTTGGTATCATCAGGTTTTTTTTTTTAAAGCCGTTCTAATAGGTTTGTAATGGTGTAGTGTATTGTGATTTTAATTTACATTTCCAAATGATTGGTGATGTTAAGGATCTTTCCATATACTGCTTATCGATTGTTTCTCTTTTGTGAAGTGCCTGTTCAAATCTTCTGCCCATTTAATATATTGAGTTACTCTTTATTATTGAATTTTGAGAGATATTTAGATATTCTGGGTTTTTATGGAGTTCAGCTTCCTTGGTTTCTTTCCCTTGCTTCGTCCTTCATCATGTGATTTCTTTGTACATGTCCCCTCTCCATCTGCTTTCCATGGTGAGTGGAAGCCATATGAAGCCTTCACCGGGAGCCAAGCAGATGCTGACACCATGTTTCTTGTACTTCCCAGCCTGCAGAAACATGAGCTAACTCAGCCTTTTACAAAATAAATTACTCAGCCTCAGGAATTCTGTTATAGCAGCACAAATGATTAAGACAGTCCAATTTATCAGTATTTGTGGATATTGTATCCAATAAATTTTGCCCATCCCAAGGTCATAAAAATTTTCCTTTCTTCTACAAGTTTCACAGTTTTAAGTTTTACAACTAGGCCTATGATATATTTGAATTAGTTTTTTTATGAAGTATGAGGTATGAATCAAGGTTGATTTTTTTTTTTCATGTGGATATCCAATTATTTTAGCAGTATGTATATCTGAGAACCATCCTACTATTGAATATATTCTGTATTGCTTACTTGTCTCTTATCTCTGTTCATTATATTTTCCAAAGATAATAAATACAAAAAGTTGAGGAATACTGCATTTTTTTTCTACCCTCATCTCTGCAACAGTGGATATAAATGATAGTAAGTTTCTTATATAGCTGAACATCCCCTAATATAAGAAGATACTTTAGAATTATGACATAGAAGGCCCCACACACGTCTAAAGTATCATTATCTGCCTTGCTTAAAGTTATTCATCTCGAAAAATGGAATCATAATACCAACAATGAGGAGCTGTGAGGATTAAATGAGATTAGGGATATAAACATATCTAGGATAATACATGAGCACAGTAGGAACTCAATAAATACTAGATCATTTCTGCTTTTTCTCTTAGACCATAAATAAAATATCAAAGCTAATAAATCCAACAACTAAGTATTTCATTTATTTCAATGGTATAATAAAAGGTTAAACTAGTTATCAAAAAGAGAAACGGGAAAAAAAGCAGTAATATAGATGTATGAACTACAAATTTATTCAGTGTCTGATAGTGACTAATTACGCTATGATTTTATGGTTCTGATTCTCTGAATCTGTGCCTAAAGAATGGATGCTAAAGTGCTAGGCCATTAGACATCTGTCAAAACATTTTATGCTGAAGAACACATATTTTGAAACTTGGAGTGAGATCTGATCTTACAAAATTAAAACTGCATTTCATAAAAAAGATTTAAAAGTAGAAGAAGAGTCTGCCTGGGCCTTTCTGGACATACAATGAAAACATCCAGAAGACAAGAAAATGACACAGGTGGGGTCATTTTACTGCCCCAGGCACAAATGCTTTCTGTCTTAAAATTTTGAATTCTTTCCAGATACAAATTCTGAATTTTCTGGCACCTGCTGCATAAATGCATCACAGCATTTGGCAGAAGTCAAGGGAAGCATTAATTTTGCATGGAAATCACTTAAGAGATCTTAGTTTAATTTTTCTCAAAAGACTATACAAGCACCTTGAGTGATATAAAAGTCTAAAGCTTGCTGGTTTTCTTGGCAGAGAAACCAACAAGAAAGACCTTCTTTTAAAAAATGCCCAAATATTAAGGTATTGAAGTTCCACAAAAATGAGAAAAATGTTCTAGCTTCTATATATAGTCATAATTCGTATACACATACACAGTAATTATAATAAGAATGTAATTGTATATAGGAGAAATTTATTTGGTACTAATGTTTTATACTTACATTTACTGAAGTAATACAATTCTGGAACAAACTCTCGGAATATTCATTCAGTCATAGGGTTTGAAAAATTTAAAAGGCCTTATGAAATCTAGAGTTAGAATTAATTACTACTTAACATCCTTAGATTTATGGCCAATTGTTTTTTTAACAATGATACCATAAGAAATCAATAGAAAAAGAGTAGTCTTTTCAACAAAAGACTGGGACAACTGGGCATTTATACTTTAAAAAGGTGAATTTGGAACCTTACTTTACACTATCCAAAAATGAAAACTCAAAATGAATCATAGATTTAATTAAAAAAAAAAAACTCTTAAAACAACAAAACATAAGAGTAAATCTTCATAACCTTGGATTAGGCAATGAGCTCCTTATATACAACATCAAAAGCACCAATGTTGGAAGAGGGGAAAAAGGGATAAGATGAACCTCATCAAAATTAGCCGAGTTTAGACATATTTCCTCCTATTCTTGGGAATTTGAGAAGAAACTTCAAAAGATATCATCAAGAAAGTTGAAAGACAAGTCACAGACTTGGGCAAAATATTTGCAAATCAGGTGTCTGATGTGATACTGATATTTAGAATATTTAAAGAATATTTGTAATTCAATAAAAAGACAACCCAGTTTTTAAAAAATGGGCAAATGATTTGAATGCACATGTCAGTAAAGAAGATACACAGATGCCCAATAAGCACATAAAAAGATGCTTGTCATTATTAAGAAAATGCAAGTCAGCCGGTCTTGGTGGCTCAGCCTGTAATCCCAGCACTTTGGGATGCTGAGGTGAGTGGATTGCCTGAGCCCGCGGGTTCGTGACTTGCCTGGGCAACTTGGTGACACCTCATCTCTACAATAAATCAGAAAGTAGCCGGGCGTGGTAACACGCGCCTGTAGTTCCAGCTACTTGGAAGGCTGAAGTGGAAGGATCGCCAGAGCCCAGCAAGTCGATGCTGCGGTGGCCGGGAGCGGCCACTGAACTTCAGTCTGGGCGACAGAGTGAGACTCCAACTCAAAAAAAAAAGAAAGAAAGAAAATGCAAGTCAAAATCTATGGCATTTTCCATACCTATAGAATAGCTATAAAAAAGACAGCCGATAAGAAGTGTTGATGAGGAAGCAGAGAAACAGGAACTCTCATATATTACAGGTCGAAATGTAAAATGGTGTAGTCATTCTGGAAAACAGTTGCACAGTTTCATAAAATATTTGAGATTTTATAGCCTGCAGCTTCACTGAATTTGTTTATCAGTTCTAACAGTTTGTTTCTTTTTTTTTTTTAGTAGTCTTTAGGGTTTTCCATATATAAGTTCATGTAATCAGCAAACACAAATTCTTCCTTTTCCATTTTGATGCTTTTTATTTCTTTTTCCTTCCTGATTGTTCTGGCTAAGTCTTCCAGTACTATGTTGAATAGAAATGGTTACAGTGGCATCCTTGTCTTGCCTGACCTTAGAGAAAAAACTTTAAACTTTTCACTGTTGAGTGTGTTGTTAGCTATGGGCTTGTAACATATGGCCATCATTGTACTGAGGTGCATTTTTTCTATACCTATATTGTTGAGAAGTTTTATCATGAATGATGTTGATTTTTTGTTGAAAACTTTTTCAGCATCTGTTAAGAGGATCGTGGGGTTTCTTTCCTTCATTTTGTTACTATGATGGATCACATTTATTGATTTACATATGTTGAATTGTCCTTGTACCCCTGGGATAAATCTCACTTGATCATGTGAGTGATCTTTTTAGATGGATTCCGTTGCTAGTATTTTGTTGAGAATTTTTTCATTTATGTTCATTAGGGATTTTGTCCTGTAGCTTGCTTTCTTATAGTGCCCTCTCTAGCTTTGATATCAAGGCAATTCTGACCTTGTTGAATTATTTTAGAAGCATTCCTTCCTATTCACTTTTTTGAGAGTTTGAGAAGAATTGTTATTAGTTCTTTGAATGTTTGGCAAAATTCAGCAGTGAAGCTATCAGATCCTGGAATTTTCTTTAATGGCAGACTTCCTATTAATTACTCAGTTTTTTTAACTTATTACTTAATTGGGTCAGATTTTTCTACTTGTACACTTACAACAATCTATCCAGAAAACAAATTAGAAAAATAATCCTATTTATAGTAACATTAAAATTTTTCAAAAATTAGGAATAAATTTAACCAAGGAGATAAAAGATCTGCAAACTAAAAACTATAAAACATGGATGAAATAAATTGAAGAAGACACAAATAAATGGAAATGTATCCCATTTTTATGGATTGGAAGAATTAATATTGCTAAAATATCCAAACTACCCAATTCCTATCAAAATTACGTCATTTTTCAAAGAAACAGAAAAAATACTCTAAAACTTGTATGAAACTATTAAAGATCCTGAATAGCAAAACAATCCTGAACAAAAAGAAAAAAGCTGGAGGCATTGCATTCTCTGATTTCAAAATATATGATAAAGCTATTGTATCAAAACAGCCTGGTACTGTCATAAAAACAGACACATCAGCCATTGGTATATAAAGCCCAGAAATAACACAGCTATTTACTGTCAATTGATTTTCAACAAAGGTGGCAAGAACACACAATGGGAAAAGGACAGTCTCTTCAATAAATGGTGTTGGGAAAACTGGGTATCCACATGCAGAAGAATGAAATAGGATCTAATCTCATACCATATACAAAAGTCTACTCAAAATGGATTAAAGGCATACATATAAGATCCAAAACTATAAAACTAGTAGAAGAAAACATAGGGAAAAATCTTCTTGACGTTGGTCTGGGTAAAGATTTTTTGCATATAACCCAAAAAGCATAGACAAAAAAAGCATTAAAAAAAAAAAAAGGAATTGCATCAAACTAAGAAGCTTCTAATAATCTTTAATTAGAGTTTTTCAACTATTTTTAATTAACGTAATTATTGACAAGGATGGATTTATACTTACCATGTTGCTATTTGTTTTATATCTTTCTTTCTTTCTTTGTTTTTTGAGTTGGAGTCTAACTCTGTCACCCAGACTGGAGTGCAGTGGCTACTCCCGGCCACCACAGCCTCGACCTACTGGGCTCCAGCGATCCTTCCACCTCAGCCTTCCGAGTAGCTGGAACTACAGGCGCGTGCTATCACGCCTGGCTAATTTTTGATTGATTGTAGAGATGAGGTCTCACCAAGTTGCCCAGGCGGGTCTTGAACCCGCGGGCTCAGCAATCCACTCACCTCAGCCTCCCAAAGGCGCGGGATTACAGGCTGAGCCACCGAACCCGGCTTATATCTTTATTTTTATGCCTTTGATAGAATTGATTTTTTTGTTTTCATTTTATCTTTATTATTGTGAATTTATTATAAAAATGTATTAGTAATTGCTTTAGGATTTGTAATATACATCTTTGATATATCATGTTCTGTCTTCAAATAATATGCCATTTCAAGTATAATATAACATATATACTTTCATTCCTTCTCTCATCCTTTGTACTATTATTGCCATACATTTTATTTAAACATAGAGTGTAAACTTTACAATATAGTGTTAATATTTTTACTTTACAGCCATTTAACTTTTAAAGAAATTTAAACATTAAAAAATGTCTTTTACATCTATCCCTCAGCTATAAATTTGTGATGTTCTTCATTTCTTTTTTTGTTTTGTTTTTTTGGGGGGTCAAAGTCTTATTCTGTCACCCAGGCTGGAGTGCAATGGCACACTTATAGCTCACCACAGCCTTGACCTGCTGGGCTCAGGTGAACCTTCTGCTTCAATCTTCCAATTAGCTGGGACCACAGACACATGCCACCGCACCTGCCAATTTTTTGATTTTTTGTAGAGACTGGGTCTCACTATGATGCTCAGGCTTGTCTTGAACTCCTGGGCTCAAGCAGTTCTCCTGCCTGGGCCTTCCAAAGTGCTGGGATTGCAAGCATGAGCTTCTACATCTGGCTTTGTTCTTCATTTCTTTGTGTAGATTTATATTTATATTTATGTCTTATTTTTTCTACTTTAAGAACTTCCTTTAACATTTCTTGTAATACATGTTTGATGGCAGTTAATTACCACAGCTTTTGTTAATCTGAAAATGATTTGATATCACCTTTTTTTGGAAATATATTTTCACTGGCTATAGAGTGTTAGATTGATGATTTTTTTTCCGTAACTTTAAAGATGTTGTTCTATCTTGATTTGGCTTGCATAATTCCTGCCAACAAGTTGCTGACCTCATCTTTGTTTTTCTGTATTTTATACTTTTAAAATTTTCCCCCTACATTATATGACTTTTATTCTACTCTCTCTCAGTGGCAGTGCTACTTTGTCTGGGACTATGATAGGAAGGTGTTATGCCCCTACTCCAGGCCTAGACTATTTTTGCTTGTTACTTGGCAAAAGCTGGGGCAGACAACTGTATTTCTACTCCTTCCCCTGAGGCATGAGATCTTTGCTTGAGCTCTAGAGTGGGACATCATTCTTTTTTAGTGATTTATTTTTTAGTATGTTTTCTGGTTTATGTTATAAAACTTACACTAACACATGTAAGTAATTTACAAATTAAAATGCCAATATAGGGGGCATGCATTCAGCAGTTCTACTGATCAGCATATTTGGAGGCCACTGCTTTAGAGGGTCTGAATTAATAACTCTGATAGATTTTAAGTAGAATTTGCCACTTGCTTTTTGATTTGATGATAACATGATTCAGATGATTCACTTTATTTCCGTAAGTTCATTTATAAATGGAAAATGTTTTACAGTGCAGGTCTTGTTTTATTTTAAAATAATAATTAGATTTAAAAGGTGAGGCAATCTTTATGGACTCTTTCCTATTTTAAACTCCTTTCTTTTTTATAAATGAAAGTTTCCTGATTCTTTTTAGAACTGTGAGAACGTGGGAAGTTGAAAATCCAAAGAAGCAAAAAAGTGTGTTTAAACCACGGACGATGCAGGGTAAAAAAGTCATCCCCACTACATGCACATATAGTAGAGATGGAAACCTCATAGCAGCTGCCTGCCAGAATGGAAGCATTCAGATCTGGGACCGAAATTTAACTGTAAGTCAAGTACATTTAAATCTTTTTTCCTTAGAACATGAGCACCTTATAAGACAAACATTGTGTTACAATATTATGAAGGTCTATTTGTTGAGTTTAGACCTAATTTAAACTTCAGTGTTAGTTGATCAAACATTAGGACTTTTGCAATAAACAGTATTTCAGCAAACATTCCAACTCAGTATTTTCCAGTGCATATTAGATTGTGTTTTTACAATAAATTTGCTCCTTTGGTATAAAATTTTTAAAACATGGTGTATTTTATTATGTAGTATCTCAATTTACTTGATTTTGAAAGTGAAGTGTTTGACAGTGATCAAAATAAGACTAAGCAGAGAACTAGAAAATGTTCTTCAACAAAAGATTTAAGAAAATGCAAAAAGTCCAAGATGAGTCATCAGTTGTTTTGCAATTATTTCTATAGCAATTTAAATAATATTTTATTTTAGTATTCCATGACATTCCAGTTGAATAGGCTTCAGGTTTTTTCTTTGCAGTTTTTGGCCATTATCAGAATAAATACATTTTGAAATCGGAAGGGATGATGGAATCTATAGAAATAATGAATATGAAAGTCCTTGCTAGCTCTGAATTACCAGCAAGCTTTAAAAGGGGTTTTGTTTTATGTAAAACAAAAATATTTTTCAAGGGAAATGAGTCTACATTACCAGTGTTATAAATAAAATTCTACACAAATGTTATAATACAACTTATATGTCTTTGTTTTAATAAAAAGTTCTGGTCAAATTTTTAATTCAACAAATATTTATTGAATACATACTATGTGCTAGGTACTATTCTAGGTGCTGAGAATATTTATAAAAAATGTCTGCCCTCATGGAGTTTTCATTTTGCATTTAAAAAAATTATGATAATATTCTGTTAACCTTTGTCCATCAACATTTACATTTTGAAAAGGACCTCAGGAAACATAGTTGTTTTTTTCAGGCAGATGTGTGAAAGACAGTTCTATTAGAAGAAGGTAAAAAGTAATGATGGGGGTTGGGGGGAATCCTTGCTGATAATGCTGAAAATATCTTTGGCATTTTCTGTTTGTCAGATCTTTTTATTTCTGTTTTCATCTCCATTGTAAACCCCATAAAGCTTCATAACAGCACAGAGATTTTAAAACTCCTTTGAATTGTAAACTGAATTTTAACCAAGCAATAAATTTTTTTCGTAACTGGCTTTCATCGTCTCTGGGTACTGTTGATTTAAACATAGAAATTCTAAAATGTGCAGATTTCTTGTGTGGCTTTAATAATAGTGGTTTTGGTATAGCGCGTATATATGTCCCTTTCTCTTAGAAACCATATATTTTTATAAAATTGAATATAGTTTTTTTTTTTTCATTAATCAGTATTTTTTATTATGGTTTTGTGGGGTACAGTTAAGGGTTAGGTGTACAATTACGTTTCAT
>NW_007259248.1:160223-160984 GCF_000164805.1 Carlito syrichta
CTGATTTCTTTGAGCAGTGTTTTGTAATTTTCATTGTAAAGGTCTTTCACGTCTCTGGTTAGGAAGATGCCAAGGTATTTCATTTTTTTTGTGGCTATTGTGAATGGAACTGTGTTTTTTATTTGGGTTTCTGTTTGTTTATTATTGGTGTAGAGAAATGCGATTGTCTTTTGTACATTTATTTTGTATCCTGAGACTTTGCCAAAGGCTTTTATCAATGTAAGGAGGCCTTTGACAGATTCTCTTGGGTTTTCAAGGTACACCATCATATCATCTGCATAGAGAGATAACTTGACTTCTTCTTTTCCTATTTGAATACCTCTGATTGCCTCCTCTTCTCTGATTGCTTTAGCCAGGACTTCCAATACTATGTTGAACAGGAGGGGAGAGAGTGGGCATCCTTGTCTAGTTCCAGTTTTCAGGGGAATTGGTTCCAATTTTTGTCCATTTAGAAGTATGCTGGCTGTGTGTGGGTTTCTCGTAGATGGCTTTTACTATTTTGAGGTATGTTCCCCGTATGCCTAGATGTTCAAGGGTTTTTATCAAGAAGGGGTGCTGGATTTTATCAAAAGCTTTCTCTGCATCTAGTGATATGATCATGTGGTTTTTGTTTTGACATCTGTTGATGTATTTAATTACATTTATGGTTTTACGAATATTGAACCAGCCTTGCATGCCAGGAATGAAGCCTACTTGGTCATGATGGATGATTTTTGAGATGTATTGCTGAATCCGGTTTGCTAGGATCTTGTTGAGAATTT
>NW_007259249.1:0-6606 GCF_000164805.1 Carlito syrichta
AGAGAAGAAAGGGAGGGAGAGGAGGAGGAGAGGAGGAGGGAGGAAGGTAGGAAAAATGAGAGAGATATTACATGCAGGATCAGTGGCGGGGGCTTTAAGCATGAAGTTCAGATGTAGAAGATAAACCTCATTTTTTTCTATCATATCTTTATTTTTGTCATGCAAAGGCACAATTCTCTTGCAAAATTGAAAGTATATTGTAAAAATGTTCTAGTGTAGTTGCAGTGACTTATTAATAATGTCATGGCAAAGGGGCAGATGCCACTTTTGGATACCATGGCTTACCAGACACAAGTTAAATTAACAGACAAGCATATGTGTTGTGTGATTATTTACATCAGAGAGTTCAAAGATAAGTCAGCAGTAAGTAAAAATAATCATAGAGTGTTTTATTATGCTGAAACATTTCCAGGGCAGTGAAAATGACCAGAGGGCTATACAGTTGGAAAGGGGATGTGTCAAACACAAAAACAAAGAAAGTAAAGGATTTTAGTGATCACTCAGAAGTTAATTTGGAACTATTTTTTTGTTACATGATTTTATGCTAAGAAAATTTTTCTCAACATTTTGTGCCATTGGCTAGCCATACAAAGACAAAACAGTAATCCAAGATAATAAAATCTTAAAAACAATCATATTCAAATTATTCACTGAACTAGTAGCTTTATTACTGTGTAAGTTTAGTATTACAATATGCAGTCTGCTAGCAACACATAAGGGCATTTGCAAAGCAGGTGAAGTATTATATACACAATCAATATTAATAATAATTAATATACCATCTTGTGGAAGAAAACTAAAACCTAAATCAACTTTACAAATCTCAAAATAACTATGGAAATTTCTCCAGTTATTCTTTCACTAAGTCAAATGATGGGGACTGCTTAACAGTTCATTGCAATAGCATAAGGTCATTTTCCTCAGGTAACTATGGAAATTCAGCTAAATGAGACAGGAGACATTGTCCAAACTAGAATTTGAGCTGGAAAATAATAGGTAATCTCAGCCACGTACAATTGCCAATTTTAAGACCACTTAATAGCTAAAATCTTGATTTTAGAACAAAATGTCTAAAAGCTATGATTTTTAATATGATGTTAACCGTTCTCTATGTTTTCTGAGTGAGAGGAGAGGAATTGGACTAGTGATGTTTGAAACTACTTAGAGGGTTTCTATTGAGTAACAGAGGAAGCAGCAGCTGAAATCTGCAAAGATTAGCATTACTAGAACAATATCACTAAATGGCACCTCTCTGAATCTCTATTGGAGAACAAAACTTCTGTGAAGAAGTGATATTTCATTGGTGTATGGAGACCTTGCATCTATTTTAAAACCCATTTTAGTAGGCTTGCAACATTTCACCATTATATGCTGCCAAATCTTTCTCATCATCAGAATAACACTTCATTTAAATAATACAAATGATGTCAAGAAATAGAAGAAACACTATGTTGAAAGATAAATGACTTGGAACCAAATCTTCTTTTTTTAGTGTCTACAGTTATGTGACCAAGTCTCACTATTTTGGGGCCTGAGTTGCTTCCTACACTGACTGCAAATAGAAATGCTTATGCAAATAGAAATGCTTCTGTTTCTGAATGTCAAATGGATGAGGTGTCTCTTGGGGTTCTTTCACTAATGAGATTCATACTTCTGTGATTCAACATGTTCATGCTCCCATAGAAATGAGAGAAAACTAAGTTATTTTTCATCCCCTTTACCTGTAGCACCAATGTATAAAATGTTATCATTTTAATTCTAATATCGTTTCCATTTGGGTATTCACAATATGTCAAACATTGTATTAAGTATCAATTAATTTAATCTTCAATATAACACTCAGAGATGGCTATTAATATTTCCATTTCATAAGTGAATAACTGAACATTAAAGAGATCAAGAAACTTGTTGAAGTGTACATATGTTCTGAGTAATAAGCTGATTTAAACCCAATACCCTCAGGCACCAAATGCACAAAGTTTCCTCTTTGTAACCGTGTCATATGCTTGTGTTTATTTTACAACTGAGGAGTTGCATTGCTGAAACAAAGAAATATCCATATTTGCTAGAACTAATTTCAAGGATTCCATTTCAACCGTCACCCCACAACAAATATGCTGGTTAGAAAAATTAAAATGGGGACAATCACTCTGAGATTCTTTCCATGGACACATTAAATAAATTTGTGTGCCTTTTCTCCAGTTAAAAAAGAAAGAATTAAAACAGGTTATATGTCACTTTTAACTTTTCCAGAACACTGCCAAATATATTTTATTTATCCCAGAAAGTTGTTTTACCAGATAGAACAGTTATGTCTGCCTCTTCCCATTTGAGATACAAAAAAAAGATGCAATAGAGAAAAGATAACTTTTTCAGAGCCAGGGAATGATTACAGTATGGTAGAAAGAGATCTGTAAAAGTGATTAACAATGGCTGACTCTGAGGCCGGAGTGTACCCAGTTCCTCCTCCAAGTCTCTTCCCACCACTTCATAAGTTTCTCTTCATGATTTCCTGTAAGCCATGACCTGTGTTGAGGGCTGCTCTAGCAATAGCAGCAGCAGCAGCAATCCTCAAAGTTAGCTTTTGATGGACATCTTAAAGAAAAGTAAGCACAATTGAATATCAAACAGAATAATCTAGAAATGGAAAAGTATCTGAAAATATTTTTTATATACTGCTTATACCATTTAACCTTATTTCTAAGCCAGGATCTAAGACATTTGTCAAGTTAGAGATTAACAGTATCAAAAATTAGAATTTAAATTAAAATAAATGGATGCAAGCAACTTATCCAAAGACTACTATGGTCAAAAATACAGATAACTTTCTGTCTTGGCAGTGACAACCACCTGTGTCTCTGTGAAGATAATGCTAGGGGATGCCAAGAGCACAGGGAACGCATGCCTCGGTACTACCTATAGATAGGCACCATGGTAGTCAGAGAGGAAAGCTATTGCACTCACTCCTAGGTAACTGGTTTACCACTTAACCTTCTTTCTGCTACATACTTTATATTATTTGTCTAATCCATAATTGTTTTTAGACTCCCAAGATGGGTGAAAATGTAAAAGGATGACTAAAGGATCACCAACTTTCATGTATGTGAACAGTAAGTTCTTACAGAGTCTAGGGAATTATGACTATTAACAAATATGTGTGAATAATAATCACAGCTAACATCAACTGAGAGAAACTATTTTTCAGGGACTATGCTTCATGTTTTGTGTAATTACCTCATAAAAACACTTTACTGTAATTATTTTCTAGAAAAGTGAGTTACATCGACAATATTTTTGCTTAAAATTACACAAACAATAGAGGATTGCTGGGTCATATGGAAGGTCAATTTCTAGTTTTCTCAGAAATTGCCACACTGTCTTCCAAAGAGGTTGCACTAGTTTGCATTCCCACCAGCAGTGTGGAAGTGTTCCTTTTTCTCCATATCCTCACCAGCATCTGTTTTTGTTTGTTTTATTAATGATGGCCATTCTTACTGGAGTTAGGTGGTATCTCAGTGTGATTTTGATTTGCATTTCTCTGATGATTAGTGAGGCTGAGCACTTTTTCATGTGTTTGTTGGCTGCCTGTATATCTGCTTTTAGAAGTCTGTTCATGTCTTTTGCCCACTTTATAATGGGGCTGTTTGGTGTTTTTTTTTTTTCCTTTTGGTGCATTTGAGTTCTTTGTAGATCCTAGATGTTAGGCCTTTGTCAGATACACAGTTGGCAAATATTTCCCATTCTCCACTCTCTTGATGGTTTCTTTTGCTTTGCAGAAGCTTATCAGTTTGATGAGGTCCCATTTGACTATCTTATCTCTTATGGTGTGGGCACTTGGGGTTTTGATCAGGAATTGGTTGCCAGTTCCAATTTCCATAAGGGTGTCTCCTGCATTTTCTAAGGTTCTTGTAGTTTGACGTTTTATGTTTAGGTCTTTGATTCATTTAGAGTTAATGTTTGTGTATGGTGATAGGTAGTATTGGGAATATACCCGAAGGAACTCAGGTCATTTTACCATAAAGATATCTGCACATACATGCTTGTTGCAGCTCTAACACAATAGCAAAAACACGGAACCAGTCATACTGCCCATTGAAGCCGGACTGGATTTTAAAAAGTGGTACATATAAACAATGGAATATTATACAGCCGCAAGGAAGGACAAACATGAACTTTGCAGTAACTTGAATGAATTTAGAGTCTATCATATATACTCAGTTATCTATCACAGAAACAAAGAACAAAGTACCATATGTTCTCACTCATAAGCAGACTTGAACAATTATCATAATACTATACGAAAGGGATTGGCAGACACGGGAAACTGCCAGGGAAGGAGGTGGGATTGGCAGTTGAGGAATACAACAGGGAAGGGAGACGCACACCTCATCAGCAAGGGTACCTGCATAATAAACATTTTAAACCCAATCTGAATTGTAACCCACATCTTTAAAATAAAAAATATATATATACAGACAGTAACTATAAGAGCCAGGATATAAACCTAGCAGTTGGGCACTAGAGTCTCCACTTTTTTTTTCTTTTTAAAAAATATTGTTTCATTTTCTTTTTTTAAAAAAAACCATTATTTATCTATAGAGTTGTAGGATACTACCTAGGATTTACTACATAAGAAGGCTGCATGCAGGTGAAGTTTGGGCTTCTAGGTGGCTCTCACTCTCCTAGTAGTGGACCAGGTTCCCTTTGTGTTGTCTCATGGCCCCTTTCTCCTTTCTCCCTTCTTCCCAGCGTCTGCCAATCCTGCCCTTGTGCTAATGCGACTAGTGTTCAAGGCTCACTTATGAGTGAAAATGTATTCAGTTCTTTGTTTCTGTCATAATTCACTTAGTATGATGGTCTTCAACTACAATCAAGTTGCTGCAAAATCCATGGCTTTGTTCTTCTTTACAACTGTATAATACTCCATTATCTATATGTACCATATTTGCTTTATCCAGTACACTTTCAAGGTGCAGCAGGGTTGGTTCCGTGTTTTTGCTATTGTAAATAGTGCAGCAATAAACATGCATGTGCAGGTGTCATTTTGGTAGAGGATATATGCTCCTCTGGGTATATTCCCAGAAGAGGGATTGCTGGATTGTCTGATCAATTTTTAGTTCTTTTATAAATCACCACACTGTTTTCCGCAGAGGCTAAAGTAGCTTGCACTCCCACCAACAATGAAAAAGGTGTTCCCTTTTCTCTGAAGCTGCACCAGCACCTTTTTTTTTTTTTTTTTTTACTTATTAATGATAGCCATCCTTATTACAGTCAGGTGTTATCTCATTGTAGTTTTGATTTGCATTTTCTGATGATTAGTGAGGCTAAGCATTTTTTCATGTGTTTGTTGGCTGCTAATATGTCATCTTTGAGAATTGTTTGTTCACATACTTTGCCCACTTTTTAATGCGGTTGTTTTTTCCTTTTACTACATTTGAATTCCTTTTAGATTCTGGATGTTAAGGCTTTGTCAAAAGCATAATTTGCAAATTTTTTTTCCCATTCTGTGGGTTGTCTCTTTACTCTCTTGATGGTTTCTTTACTGTATACATACTTCAGTTTGCTGAAGTCCTACCTGTCCATCTTAGCTTTTGTAGCATTCGCTTTGGGGGCATTGGTCATGAAATTATTGCCTATAGAATCTCCACTTTTAACTACTACATCAAATAATAGTTTCTTCTTAGAGAGTATTTTCTATGTGTCAGGAACTATGCTAAGCACATTATTGTAGTTTACCTAATATTATTATTATCCCATTTCCCACATGAGGAAATTAAAGTCTAGCAAATTGAAAAAAGTTATGATCACACAGCTGGTTAGTGGTGGAGCTCAAATAAATTTTTTTTTATTAATCAATATTTTTTATTATGGTTTTGTGGGGTACAGTTAAGGGTTAGGTGTACAATTACGTTTCATTCAGACACCCTGTTGATAAGAGGTGTTTTCCCATCCCCCGACAGATATTTGCTACTGTTAATCCCATCCCCCTCCCCCCATAGTTTCCCAGTACTGTCAGTAATTTTCTTATAGTATTACATTAGATGTTCAAGGTCCATTATATGAGTGAGAACATGTGATATTCGGATCTTTGTTTCTATGAGAGGTCACTCAGTATTATAGACTCTAGTTCCATTCAGGTTGCTGCAAAATTCATGATTTTGTTCGTTTTTATGGCTGCGTAGTATTCCATCTTGTATATGTACCACATTTTTAAAATCCAGTCCTCTTTTGATGGGCAGCATGGTTGTTTCCAGGTTCTTGCTATTGTGAACAATGCTGTGATAAACATACGTGTGCAGGTGTCTTTTTTTTTTTCATTAATCAGTATTTTTTATTATGGTTTTGTGGGGTACAGTTAAGGGTTAGGTGTACAATGATGTTTCATTCAGGCATCCTGTAGATAAGAAGTGTTTTCCCATCCCCCGACATATATTTTCTACTGTTAATCCCATCCCCCTCCCCCCCATAGTTTCCCAGTACCATCCGTCAATTTCTCATAGTATTGCATTGGATGTTCAAGGTCCATTATATGAGTGAGAACATGTGATATTCGGATTTTTGTTTTTGTGAGGGGTCACTCAGTATTATAGACTCTAGTCCATCCAG
>NW_007259249.1:7530-81146 GCF_000164805.1 Carlito syrichta
GAAAAGAGGAAGTCAAGTTATCTCTCTATGCAGATGATATGATTGTGTACCTTGAAAACTCAAGAGAATCTGTCAAAGGCCTCCTTACATTGATAAAGGCCTTGGCAAAGTCTCAGGATACAAAATAAAATTTATTATTGTTTGCTTTTTAAATTTTTTTTGGTTTTTAGTATAAAGCAAGTGTGCACTTTGCCATATCATCTCTAGTTAGAGAGCAGAACAATAATGTAACAAAAAAAAAATCAAGTATTGACTTTTCATTTTCAAATGAGAAAACTTAGAATGAAAAGAGATTTGTTCATATTGTTCAATATCACAGATATACTGCAAAGCTGTGGTAAAATCTCGGGCAATTTATTCAGAGATCATTCAAGTAGGCTATCTCCTTCCTATCTTAAATTATCCTTTCTGGTCTTTTCTCTTTGGGTTATGTCTATTGTGGAACACATTCTATTTAGAATTATATGATGTTATTTATAGTTATTATTATGACTTTGTGTTCAAAGAGAAAATTTCTCTCTAAGAAACCATTATTACCTATATAATTTTTCATCATCTGAAAAAATTACATAGTTCATTTTCTTTTTAGATCTGAGTTAAGCTTCCACATTTAATTTTAAAGGATGGACTCTTGTCAGCTTACTTAATTCACCATCTGACTGAGCCAATATATCTCCAGAAAATGTTTGGAAAGATTTATCAACACTTAAATTTATATCAAAAATTTAATTCCATGTGAAACTCTGTTCCATATAAGAATTACTAGTGAGAACTTTTACTGCGCTTATTCGTGATCACTTTTTTATTGAAAGCACTGGAAAGTTAAAAGCTATCCCTCAAATACACATTTACTTTCATAGAATAGTTTACTTTGCAAAACCACAAGAAAAGTTTTTGTCAATGTCAAATTACAAGTGTTTTTAAATTTTTCTTCTTTTAACCCGTAAGAAGTTAAACCATACAAGATTGGATGGCAGTCAGGGGCCTCTGACCCAAAGAGAAGAGACCTGTGAATATGGTTAATAGAACAGTGCTCTTAGGCCAAGATAGAAGGGCAGACATTAAATATATTGCTTAACTTGTATAATAAAAATAAATCAAGGATACATAAGATGGAGGCTGGGGACAGTCACCCTAATAATAATGCTTTGCCCAACTTCTTGATGTGGGTTAGCTCTTAGGCTTGGAGCCTATTGCCTGAAAGAGAGGTTATTCTGGAGGAAGCAACTAGCAATTATATCCAGTAGTGATTCCCCCATTCCTTCCAAAAAGAAATACATGACCATTCAGTCAGATAATGATCCTATGGGAAAAGATGAATACACAAGACAGTTTGAGGACTGCTAGTCACAGGGAACCAAGAACCAGAAGCACCATCAGAACCCTGTTAGAGTAAGAACATATGAAGGGCAGATAATAGAGTTAAAGCTCAGATCTAGCTCACAGTAGGTCAAAAGTATACAGCTGCTAGTCATTTTTCTTGTCACTATAATACTTAATTTGAATGGATATACTTGTAGCTGGCAAATGCCTCACATTGATTCCTTTACCAAGTATAAGAGCTATCATAGTGTTGAAGGCTGCGTGGTAGCTCTGAAAATGTCCCTTCTCACAAAGGTAGTAAACTGCAAACAATACTGTATCATCATGAAAATAACAGTAATTGAGGTCACTCTAAAATAATTAAAGGATGCAGGATTGTTGACTATCATTATATTATCATTCAATCCTACCAAAACTGGATGAATTATGGCACATAACAGTGAATTGCTACAAACTTGAAGTAGCAGTCCCAATGAAGTTGCTATGCTGTATGTGGTATATTTGTTACAGAAAATTAGTACAGTCTCTAGTAAGTTGTATGGAGCCACTGATCTAATAAATTCATTTTTTTTCTATCAAGCCGTGCTCTAGGAAGTAAAGTATAGTCTTACATATGTTCCAGTAAACAACAACTTTTGAAGATTTGGTCATTGTGAATCAGAAGGAAGGAATGGCTTTCTGCCTGTAAAGCTATTTTGAGATGGTTGTGATCTTGATTGAAGGCTACTGATACTCTAAGTAACTCTATGTCTCCAGGTTAGAGAATCCCCTTCCTAACTTTATTATTTTGTGCCTAAGGATGTTAATAGCTGGGTTACCATTAAGCTTTAGGCTATAATACTAATCCTTTAACTTTGTAAATAGTTCGTTAATAAACAAACCTCAAAATGACCAACCAAAGACATTGCACAGTTGCCACTCTCAGTGGGGAAATCTAAATGGAGGAGCATACCTAGAGATTTGGGGTGGGGGGAGGCTGAAAACCCAAGCTGAGGTTTATTGAACAGTTACCTCTGGACAGAGGAAGACAATTCCAAGACCCAGACATCCCTGGAGCCGGGCCCTATCTACCGCCAGATTGGTTTTGCATTCTTAAAGAAGGAGGGGGTAAATGAAAGCACACTTTTTGCTACACACCTCACATAGGCCTCTGTGATCCCACACAAGGGAGAGTCAGCTCCACCCAACCACAGACCCCTTCCACACTGTCCGGTCTCAGAGACATGCCTTGAATCTGGACAAAGGCACTGGAGGGATCCACATGGGACCTGAGGAGAATTAGCTCTCTGTTATCGCCAGCGTTGGAGTCACCAACCCCTCTACAAAGAGACTCTGTAGGAAACACCTTGCAGGGATAGTCTGCGCTGTATGGGCACTCCCCTTTCTCTCTTTCTCCAGACCTCAGCAATGGCTACATACCCATAGAGATGGATCCATTGTGATCCCAGATCCAGGCTGCAGATGAGGCTTGACCTCACGGGCTGCCATAATTGTCATAGTCCCTCCAGTGGATTAGGGTGGGAACTAGGAGGCAGTGCACCTCTGTGCAGCATGAGAGTGGCAGCCCCACTCACCTGTGGACTAAGGGGAGAAACACCAACCTTACACTACCAAGAGAGCTGTTTCCCTTCTATCCATGGGCAGAAGGCACATTCTACCCATTCCTTTGGGTATACTCCCAGTAAAGAGATTGTGGGGTCGTATGGGAGGTTGAATTTTAGATCTTCTAGAAATTGCCACACTGTTTTCCACAGAGGCCAAACTAGTTTGCACTCCCACCAACAATGTAGAAGTGTTCCCTTTTCGCCGAATCCTCTCCAGCATCTGTTGATTTTTGAGTTATTGATGATGACCATCCTGGTTGGAGTGGGATGGCATCTCAGTGTGGTTTTAATTTGCATTTCTTTGATGACTAGTAAGACTGAGCATTTTTTCATGTATGTTGGCTGCTCATATGTCTTCTTTTGAGAAGTGTCTATTCATATCTTTTGGCCACTTTGTAATGGGTGGGACTGTTTTTGCCTTTTATTTTTTTCTTTTTGGCACGTTTGAGTTCCTTGTAAATCCTAGATGTTAGGCCTTTGTCAGACATACAGTTGGGAAATACTTTTTTCCAGTCTGTGGACTGTCTCCCTGCTCTCTTGATGGTTTCTTTGGCTTTGCAGAAGCTTGTCTGTTTGATGAGGTCTCACTTGTCTATCTTATCTTCTATGTCATGGGTACTTGAGCTTTTAATCAGGAGTTGAATTCCAGTCAAATTTCTGCAAGGATATCTCCTGCATTTTCTAAGGCTCTTGCAGTTTGAGGTTTTACATTTAGGTCTTTGATCCATTTACAGTAGATTTTTGTGTATGGTGATAGGTAGGGGTCTTGTTTTAATCTTCTGCATGTAGTGAGCCAGTTTTCCCAACACCATTTACTGAATTGGTTCTCCTCTCCCATGGTTGATGGTGGAGGCTTGCCAAAAATGAGTTGGTTGAGGAATCGATGTTTTGCTTCTGTAATCTCTATCTTGTTCCATTGGTCTATATGCCTATTCTTGTACCAATACCAAGCTGTTTTGATTATTGTAGTTTTATCATAAAGCTTAGAGTCTGGGGATATAATGCCTCCTGCTTTGTTTTGTTGTTGTTGTTGTTGAGGATTGTTTTGGCTATTAATGGTCGTTTATTTTTCAGTATGAATTCCTGTATTGTCATTTTCAGGTCTGAGAACAATGCTGCTGGTAATTTAATGGATATTGCATTGAATCTGTAGATTGTCTTGGGTAGAATGGACATCTTAACAATGTTGAGTCTTCCAATCCATGAGCATGGAATATTTTTCCATTTGTTTGTGTCATCTTTGATTTCTTTTTTTTTTTTTTTCTTGAGTTGGAGTCTCACTCTGTCGCCCAGACTGGAGTGCAGTGGCTGCTCCCAGCCACCGCAGCCTTGACCTGCTGGGCTCCGGAGATCCTTCCACCTCAGCCTTCTGAGTAGCCAGAATTACAGGTGTGTGCTACCACGCCCAGCTGATTTTTTGATTTATTGTAGAGATGAGGTCTTGCTGCCCAGGCAGGTCTCTAACCCACGGGCTCAGGCAATCCACTCAGCCTCCCAAAGGTGTGGGATTACAGGCTGAGCCACCGAACTGGGCATCTTTGATTTCTTTGAGCAGTGTTTTGTAGTTTTCGTTGTAAAGGTCTTTGACTCTTCTGGTTAGGAAGATACCAAGGTATTCCATTTTTCTATGGCTATTGTGAATGGGATTATGCTTTTTTATTTTGGTTTCTATTTGGTTATTGTTGGTGTATAAGAATGTGACTTTTGCACATTTGTTTTATACCCTGAGACTTTGCCAAAGTTCTTTATCAGTGCAAGGAGATTTTTAACAGATTCTCTTAGGTTTTTGAGGTATAGAATCATGTCATGTGCAAAGAAGGAAAACTTAACTTCTTCTTTTCCTATTTGGATAGCCCCGATTTCCTTTTCTTGTCTGACTGCTCTAACTAAGACTTCCAATACTATGTTGAACACGAAGGGTGAGTGCACACCCTTAGCTTGTTTCGATTTTCAGGTGAAATGGTTCCAGTTTCTGTCTGTTTAGCAGTATGTTGGCTGTGGGTTTCTCATCGATGACTCTTACTATTTTGAGGTATGTTCCATCTATGCCTAGATATTTTAGGGTTTTTATCAAGAAGAGGATATTATAAAAACTTTTCTGGATCTAACGATATGATTATGTGGTTTTTGTCTTTACATTTGTTGATGTATTTAATGATGTTTATGGTCTTGTGGATATTGCTGAACCAGCCCTGTCACTAAGAAATGAAGTCTACTCGGTCATGGTGGATGATTTTTGAGATGTGTTGTATGTTGGCAGCCAGCCTTGGAGGCTCACCTGATTGACAAGGTCTAGGTGTGTTGAGGACCACCAGCCACAAGGCGAGTCTGGGCAGCTGAGGCCCTTTTATCTTTAATCCTTGTTGTTGGTATGGCTGAAGAAATTTTGTATAGTCGTGGAAGAAGAAAATGGCATGTTTATGTGAAGTATTTACAGCTAATCTGGAAATGTCATGGTTTATGTTTTCAATTTAAAGCAGGTATCCGAGTATATTATCTTTGTCTTTCGCCTATCCGTCTCTCCTTCAAAAAAACCCACGACCTTGTGGGGCTGGACCCCCGCAGTTGTTGGAACTGATTTGCTAGAATCTTGTTGAGAATTTAAGCATCTATGTTCATCAAAGATATTGGACTGTAGTTCTCTTTCTTTGTTGGTTCTTTACCCAATTTGGGTATCAATGCGATGTCAGCTTCATAAAATGATTTGAGGAGAGTTCCATCTTTCTCAATTGCCTGGAATTCTTTCAATAGTTTTGGTATCAGCTCCTTCTTGTATGTTTTGTAGAATTCTGCTGGAAAGCCATGTGGCCTAGGACTTTTTTTTGTAGGTAGTTTTCTTATGACATATTTGACTTCCTGAGCTGTTTCTGGTCTCATTATGGTCTCAATTTCTTCTTGTTTCAACCTGAGGAGGTTGTGTGATGTCAGAAAAGCCTCCATTTCATTTCGGTTTTTGAGAGTGTTTCCATAGAGGTGTACATCTTTGATAATCTTTTGAATTTCTTCGGGGTCAGTTGCGATTTCATCTTTTGCATTTCTGATTGTATTTATTTGGGCATTTTCTCTCTTTTCTTGGTCAGCGTAGCTAGGAGTTCATCAATCTTGTTTATCCTTTCAAAAACCAGCTTTTGGTTTCATTGATTTTTTTGTATTGTATTTTTGTCTTTGATGTCCTGAATTTGGGCCTTTATTTTGATGGTCTGGATTCTTCTGCTGAAGTTAGAATTTTAGTGTTCTTGCTATTCCACCTTCTTCAGGTGATTTGTTAGGCTGTTAACCTGTGATCTTTACATTTCTTTCATGTGTTGATAGAGATATGAATTCACCTCTTAGAACTGATTTCATGGCATCCTAGAGATTTTGGGGAGATGTTTCTTCTGTTTCATTTGTTTCCGAGTATATTTTAATCTCTGTTTTGATTTCTGTATTGACCCAGGAGTTGTTTGCAACATGGTGTTTAGTGTTCATGTCTTTGTGGGTTTGGGGGAAACTTTATTAGTGTTGATATTTATCTTTATTCCACTGTGGTCTGAGAGGTGGATGGCAGAATTTCAATCTTATGGAATTTGCTTATGTTTAATTTATGGCTGAGGATGCTGTTGATCTTAGAGTACATTCCATGTGGTTATGAGTAGAATGTATATTTTGTGGTTGTTGGGTGGAGTGTTCTGTAGGTGTTAATTAAGTTCATTGGTCAAGCGTCACATTGAGGTTTCAGGTCTCCTTGTTGACTTTTTATTTTGATTATTGATCTGTCTAGGGTTGTTAGTGGGGTATTTAAGTCCCCAGTTATGATAGTGTTAGCATCAATATCTTTTTTTAGTTTACCTAGAAGCTGTTTTATGAAAGTTGGTGGTCCTATGTTGGGTGCATATATGTTTAGGATGGATATTTCTTGTTGATGGATTCAACCTTTTATCATTATGTAGTGATCTTCTTTACCTTTTAAAAATTTTGATAGCTTAAAGGGTATTGTGTCTGATATTATGATAGCAACTCCTGCCTTCTTTTGTGTTCCGTTCACCTGATATTTTGTTTCCCATGCTCTTACTTTGAGTCTGTGAGTGTCCTTTCTGGTGAAATGAGTCTCTTGGAGACAATATATTGTAGCCTAATGATATTTTATCCAATTTGCCATTCTATGTCTTTTCAGTGTGCATTTAGTCCATTTGCATTCAGGCTAATTATTGAGATGTGAGAGTTTGCCATGAGGTTCTTATAAAGTTTGTTGTTGTTGTTGCCGTTTGTTTATTTGTTTGTTGTCTTTCTTTTGATTTTAGGGTTAATTCATGCATTCTTTCAATCTTTTCCCTACATTCTTTTGAAGGGTGCTGTTCTTTTTTTTTTCCCTTTCTTCTGTGTTTAATACTTTCTTAAGTGTTTCTTGTGGAGCTGGTCTAGAGTCAGTAAGCTCTTAGCATTTGAATGTCTGGGAAGGATTTTAATTCTCCAACACTGATGAAACTTAGCTTAGCTGGGTAGGCAATTCTTGGTTGAAATTGTTTATCTTTGAGAACTTGGAAGATTGGGCCCGAAGCTCTCTTAGCCTGAAGTGTTTCTGTAGATAAGGATGCTGCTCTTATTGGTCTTCCCTGGTAGATAGTCTGAACTTTCTCTCTTGCTGCCTTTAGGATTTTTTTCTTTTATACCTACTTTGTGTATGCGAATTACTATGTATCTAGGAGTTGGTCTTATTTGTTGTCTTGCAGGGGCTTTCTGAACCTCTTTTGTTTTAATGGTCATGTCACTGATGAGATGAGACATTTTCTTGAATAATTTCATGGAATGTTTGTCCTAGGGTAGTCTCTGTCTCTCTATCTGCCTCAGGGATTCCAATTATTCTTAGGTTTAGCATCTTGAAATAATCTCTCATCTCTTGGAGGTTTTGTTTTGTCTTTTTAAGCTTCTTCTCCATGTTTTTAACAATTTGAGTTAGTTCCATATTCTGGTCCTCAAGCTGTGAGATTCTTTCTTCTGCTTGGCTAAGT
This sequence comes from Carlito syrichta, assembly GCF_000164805.1. NCBI lineage: Eukaryota > Metazoa > Chordata > Mammalia > Primates > Tarsiidae > Carlito > Carlito syrichta. Next base: position 15,446 of record NW_007259249.1, read on the forward strand.
TTGCTTTCCATGCTTATCAGTTTGTTGTTTATTTCATTCACTGTATTGTTTATTGTTGTTATTTCAGTTATCAACTCCTTCATTCTTTCCTCTTGTCTCTCCTCATTTCCATTTATTCTCTCTATTAATATCTTGATATCTGGGTTTATGGTTTGAGACCATTCTGGTGTCTCTCTGAGTCTGATGAGAAGATAGCCTCTGGGTCCCAAGATGGAGGCTGGGTGGAGCTGGGCAGGGCAATTCAAGTCTCTTCACGTCCCAGGACTGAGAAGATGGCTCCTGTCAGTGTCTAGTCACTGGTGTTGGAGCTTTATGCCAGATCTCCATGGATCCTCCTGCTTGTACCCATTCTGCTACTGCAGGTGATGGTGTGGGCCAGGTGCCAGATGGTGAGGTGTCAGAGTACACCAACAGAGGAGCTTTTGCTTGTTTATTTGTTTGTATGACTATCTGTATGTTTTTATCTTTTTTGTTTTTTCTGTCTTTGTTTGTCTGTTTGTTTGTTCTCTCTTGCCTCCTCTCAAGAGATCCCTGAGAATGGCTGACAATCCTGCATGCTTGGGTCTCCAGTCTCAGGGTGGTGGGTTGCAGTCACCTCTGGAGGAGAGTTCTGAATACATAAATCCAAGTCTCCCCTCAGACAGACTTTCATTCACCCACCAGCATACACCCACTCATACCAAGAGTCTTTGTGGACTCTCACAGTCTGATCTATTCTTGCCCAGAAGACTTCTTTACATTCTTAAAGAAAGCAATCCAAGCCAAGAATTTTCTACACTGCCAAACTAAGTTTCATTAAGGAAGGAGAACTAAAATCCTTTCCAGACATGTAATCCTAAGAGAATATACCACTTCCTTCAGCAGATATTTAAGAAAGTTCCAAGCACAGAAATAAAACCATGGTTCCACCCACCACAAAATCATTGGCAAACACAAGTGTACAGACCATTCAAATTATCCACAAAGCCTAAAATGCAAAGCAGACTCTTAAACAATATTAGAGGAACAAATCTCCACATCTCAATAATTAACTTAAATGTAAATGGATTGAATGTGCCACTCAAAAGACCTAGAGTAGAAAAATGGATAAAAAAGCACGATTCATGTTTTTCTGCCCTCAGGAAACTCATTTAACTTTATGTGACACCTACAGGCTCAAGATAAAGGGTTGGAGAAACATTTTCTAGGTAAATGAAAAACAAGAAGAACAGAAGTAGCTATTCTTGTATCAGACAAAATAGACGTTAAACCAATAAAAATTAAAAATGAAAGTGAAGGGCACTATATAATGATGAAAGGCTCAATTCATCACCAAGAAATATCCATCTTGAATATATATGCACCCAACATAAGAGGATATAGATTTATAAAATAATTGCTAATTATACTGAGAGACCATAGCCAACCAAAAAATTATAGCAGAGACATTAATATTTCACCAACAGCCTTAGATCACTGAGGCAAAAAACTAACAAGAAAATCTGGAACATTAACTCAACACTGAACGAATTAGATCTCATAAACATCTATAGAACACTACACCCAACAAGCACAGGACAACATTCTTCCTATCAAATACACAAAACATACTCCAAAACTGACCACGCACTCAGACATAAGTCAAGCATGAACACATTTTAAAAGGTCAAAATCATACCAAGCACCTTCTCAGACCACAGCAGAATAAAAATAAATGCCATCATCAAGAGAACCCCCCTAAAGCCCACAAATAAAACAACAAATGGAACAACAAATGGAAATAAAACAACAAATGGAAATAAAACAACATGATTCTGAGTTACTTTTGGATTAACATAGAAATCAAGATATAAATAAAACAATTTCTTAAAACAACAAAAAGACATAATATACCAAATCTCTGGTGTAGTATGAAAGTGGTACTTAGAAGAAAGTTTATAACACTGCATGCCCTGATCAAGAAAACAGATCTCAAGTAAACAGTCTAAAGTTGCACCTAAAAGAGTCAGAAAGACAAGAGTAATCCAATCCCCAAATCAGTAGAACAATGGAAAACATTTTTTTCAATTAAGTCATTTTACAAACTAAGTGAAATAGAGACTAAAAAAATCATACAAAGGATCACCAAGATAAAAATCTGGTTCTTTGAAAGGTTTAATAAGGTTGACAGACTCCTAGTGATATTAACCCCCCCCAAAAAAGGAGAGAGAATATTCAAATAAACACAATTAGAAACAAAAAAGATAGTGATACAACCTACTCTGAAAAAATACAAAAGATTATGAAAGATTGTCATGAACATTTGTATGCAATGAAGCTAAAACATCTAGAGGAAATGAAGAAATTCCTGGTATCGTACAACTGCCAAAGATTAAAACAAGAAGAAATTGAAATCCTAGAGACTAATAATAATCTAAGAAATTGATTCAGTAGTAAGAAATATCCTGACCAAAGAAAGATCTGTGCAAAATAATTTCTCGACTGAATTTTACTAGACATACATGAAGAGCTGATATCAATCTTACTGAAAATATGTCAAGCAATTGAGAAGGATAGAATTCTCCCTAGCTAATTCTATGAAGCTAGTATCATCCTTATATGCTAAAATGGCAAAGACTCAACAAAGGATGAACACTTCATGCCAATAGCCCTGATGAACATACATGCAAAAATTTTCAACAACATTCTAGCAACTTGCATCCAACAGCACATTCAAGGATCATCTATCATGGCCAGGTTGGCTTTTCAAGGATCGTCTATCATGACCAGGTAGGCTTCATTCAATTTCTAGTACATTGAGAATTCTCCACAAGCCTTCCATGAAAGTTGAGCTAGCTTACATTCACACCAACAGTGTAGAAGCATTTCTCCTCCTCAGACTTGCCAACACTCATCTAGCAAATTGCATCCAACAGCACATTCAAGGATCATCTATCATGACCAGGTAGGCTTTTCAAGGATCATCTATCATGACCGGGTAGGCTTCATTCTCAAGATGCAAGGCTGGTTCAACATTTATTGCAAACCAATAAATGTAGTCTAACACATAAGTAGGTATTAAGCCAAGAATCACATGCTATCTCATTAAACACAAAAAAGCATTTGCATTTGGTAAAATACAAATCCCTTCTTGTTAAAAACTTTCAAACACTTAGGGATTGAAGGAACATTCTTCAAAAGAATAAGAGCCATCTATGACAAACCTGTAGCCAACATCATACTTAATGGGCAAAAGCTGGAAACATTCCTCCTAAGAACTGGAGCAAGACAAGCATGCCTATTCTCACCCCTTCTATTTAACATTGTACTGGAAGTTCTAATCAGGCAGAGGAAAGAAATTAGGGGTATCAAATAGGAAAACAAAAAAAGTCAAAGTATCCCTCTTTGCAGATGATGTGATTTTATACCCAGAAAACCCTATAGAGTCTGTCAACAATCTTCATGCACTGATAAATGACTTTGGTAAAGTCTCAGCATACAAAATCAATACACAAAAATCAGTTGCATTTCTATACATCAACAACAAGCAGTCTGAGAGCCAAATAAAAAAACACAATCTTGCTCATAATAGTCCACAATAACACTTCAACATTTATCCAACCAAAGAGGTGATCTATCTTTACAATGAGAAGTATAAATCACTGCTCAAAAAAATCAAGGATGACTCAAACAAACAAGAACATCCCTTTCTCATGGATTGGAAGAATCAATATCTTCAAGATGTCCATTCTAACCAAGGCATTCTACAGATTCAATGCAATTCCTATCTAACTGCCAGCATCATTTTTCACAGATCCAGAAAAGACAAAACTTAAGTTCACATGGAAGCAAAAAAATAGCCCAAATAACTAAAGTAATCCTCAGCAAAAAGAACAAAACTGGAAGCCTCACACTTCCAGACTTCAAACATTACTACGAGGTACAGTAACCAAGATAGCCTAGTGCTGGTATGGAATTAGACACATAGACCAATGGATCAGGGTGAAGAATCTAGAAATAAAACCAACTCATTCTTGACAAAGCCAATAGAAACAAAGTTTAGGGAAAGGAAACCGGATTTAGCAAATGACACTGTGAAAGCTGTCTAACCACATGCAGAAGAATGAAACTGAACCACTACCTATTACCATATACAAAAGTTAACTCAAAATGGATCAAGGATCTAAATATGAAACATCAAACTATAAGAATCTTAGAAGAAAACTTAGGGAACACCCTCCTGGACATCAGAGTAGGCAATGAATTCATGGTCTAGTCCTCAAAGCAAATGCAACAAAAGCTAAGGTTGACAGGTGTGACCTTAACAAACAGAAAAGCATCTACACAGTCAAAGAAACCATAAAGATAGAAAAGAGACAACTCATGGAATGGGGAAAAATTATTTGCAAGCTACACATCTAACATCTAAGATCTGCAAGGAACGCAAATGAATTGACAGGAAAAACAAACAACCCCACTCAAAAGTGAGCAAAGGACATGAACAGACACTTCTCAAAGGAAAACATTCAGGCAGCCAACAAACATGAAAAAATAGTAAGCATCACCAATCATCAGAGAAAAGCAAATTAAAACTACAACTAAATATCATCTCACACCAGTCAGGATGGATATTGTTAAAGGATGAGAAGATGACGGGTGTTGGCAAGTCTGGGGAGAAGGAGGTATGCTTCTACACTGTTGGTGTGAATGTAAGCTAGCTCAACTTTTATGGAAGGCTTGTGGAAAATTCTCAATGTACTAGAAATTGAGCTACCATTCAAACCAGCAATCCCACTCTTGGGAATATACTCAGTAGAACCATAAATCACTTTATCAAAAAGACAGCTAAATGTGTATGTTTACTGCAGCACTGTTCACAATGGCAAAGACACGGGTCCAACCCAGATGCCCATTGGAAGTAGACTGGATGAAGAAAATGTGGTATATAAACACAATGAAATACTATGCAGCTATAAAAAAAAAACCCACCATAATCACGTCCTTTGTATGAACATAGATGCAGCTGGAGACCATGATTCTAAGTGAACTATCACACAAACCAAAAAACTGAATATCACATGCTCTCACTCATAAGTGAGCACTAAACATTGGAAACACAGGTACAAGGGCAGGAAATACAGTCACTGGGCACTGCTAAAGGAGGGAGGGAAGATGGGAGAGGAGATAAGGGGTACACAACCTCCCACTGGGATCATTTCACTAGAAGTCTAAACTTCACTCTCACACAACTTACTTATGTAACAAATCCTTACATGTACCCCACAACTCTAAAATACTTTAAAAAAAATAAATACAAAATCTCTCCTTTAATTATCTCAAATTGAATGTGCCTTCTGTTTTCTTTGGGAATTTGTTACAAGAGACCTTCAAATGCCTCTGAGATATTGACAGTAAAAGAAAAGAAAAATTAAGAATTAGGAATATAAAATCATAGTAAATGGCCCTTGACAATATTTTTCTATTTGCTTTTTTTTTTTTGAGCATACATTAAGAATTTAACTAGCATCTAATACATGATTTTGTATGTTGTATATGAAGTTAGTGGTTCTTATTATATAGTCTTTGTACCAGAAGCATCAGCAATACTTGGGAACTTGTTAGAAATGTAAATTTGGGGGCTTCATGCCAGACCAACAAAATTAGAAATTCTTGGAGTGTGGGGTTGAGCATTCTGTATTTTGACAAGTCCTCCAGATTCTGATACATGCTCTAGCTCAAGCACCACTAAATTAAGGTGGAACACTACCCTGTTTTTCTAATATATTATAGAAAGAAACACAAATTTAGTTATAACCAAATACATTGGAGAATCTTGTTAGGCAAAACAAAATATACTAAATTAAGACACAAATTGAAAGTAAAATATTTACATGATTGTACTGTTACCAAACTTAAGTGGTTTTTTAAAAAAGATTATTGAGAAAGTTCATAGAATGTGTAGTTCTCCTGTGCTAAGATTTTCATAATTTTCAGCCAAGGACATATCTAGGAGCAAATATAATTGCTTATAGATTAGCATTTTAAAAGTATTTTGCAGACTGATATTGCCTGAGTTATTAATAAGAAATATTGGGAAATTGGGGGTAATAGTCCTTGGATCAAATAACTTAGAAAAAATATTGAACAGTATTAAATGTTTCTATTTATAGTAAAACTATCCAGAGTTATTAATATTCAACTGTGCACTAAAAATCTCTAAAAAAGGGCTCCCCTTTCAGGTCCCCTCCCACTGTGGGAGCTTTTCTGTCCTCTTAATAAATCCTGCTTTTAAAAAAATCTCAAAAAAGGCATAAAATATGTTATATCTTTCATAGTAGCATAGATATAAATTTTTTTGAGAAAACTCAGACCAGTAAATGTCATGAGTAGTAAAACAGGGTTATACATCAGAAAATCAGAGCCAGAGCTGAAAAACAAATGAGAGAAGTGAAGTTATATGGGTCATGCTAGTGAGGATCTTTCATTTTCAGAATATAATATTAGAATTATTTTCTAGAATGAAAAAAATATACCACAAGGATTAAGAAGGCAAAAGGAATGACAGGATCAGCACAAAGAAGGAAGAGGTAGGCTTTGCCATGTTATGATGTACTAGTCAAGTGGTTGAGGATCAAGGAATAAGCACAGAAAAGATGTAATGCAAAAGAGCAAATTTCACTTACTAGAGGTATTATTTTACTTGAAATAAATTATTAAGGAAAGACATTTATTCACCAATACATTATTTTAAGGATATAACTGAGATACCCTTAGGGTTAATCTTTATCAATAAATTGCCAATGAAAATCCAAGTATACTGTTGAGCATAATTTGAATAGGAAATAGGAAATTCAGAGTCCCCAACATGATTCAAGTAAAGATCCTTCTTTCTCTGACTTTCATGTCACTATTGGCAGCAAAGTAGAAGGAATTCTAGAACTCTGTGTTCTCTATCAAGATTCCCATTCTTCCCTCTTCCTCAACATTTATACCTCTCCATTAATTCAATATGACAAAATCCCATTGAAACATCAGTCTCACAAACAGTGGTCACAAAAGCAGCCCAGGGCATCCCTCTTCCTCAGACTGTAGTCAAAACGTGTTTTGGCAATAAGGCAACTCGCCTCAGGGTGAGCATTCCCTTTCATCCTTTACTAATTTATCTTTTTGTTTAGCACTTAACTTTATATTTTACTTATTTAGTTGTTTTTCATCTCTTTTCTCTAGAATATAAGCTCTTTGAAAGTGCGATTTATTTTCCTATTTGTTCACTATTTCTTTATCTAAATAATTTCTGATGCAAGTAGGAATTACAAACATATAAACTGAATGAATGAGTGAATTCCTGCTACCTCACATATTATCAACAAATGTGAAAAATGGATAAAAAGAATACCTGATTTTTCTAAGTACCATTATTCTATCTTTCCCTGTGTTCCAAGAATACCATATAAAAAATGTATTAGTTAATCTTGTTTTCTTGTCTGTTTACATATAATCTCTTCAAAACACTAGGTTCTTTGAGAAGAAAGACCATGCTTTATCTCTGTTTCTTTAGGGTATACAGCAGTCTGCCATATATTTCTCAAGGAGATGAATAAATAAATAAATGACTGAAATTATATCTGACTTGATAGAAAAAAGCACTTCTTTATATTTTAATAGCAATGTAAGTAATATAAAATATAAAATACAATGACTTGAAAAATACAAATAAAATTATCTGAAAAAACTTAAGGTGACCTGTGGTGAAAAGAATCTAGTATCTTTTCACACCCTACTCTTTCCTCAATTCTCTCAAATCTTCTTAAAACCATGTATTCTCAGATGTTCAAAGAGGCTCAGGTTATTTCTACTTTTTGAAACTCTTTGTATTTAAAAAAGAAAAAGAAAATATGCCAAAAATATATAGAACTTTATACTAAAAAATTAGTATATTTAAAACAAATACAATAATGCATGTAGAATGTACATAGTGTTAGTAGGAACATGCAAAATTTAACACACACACACAAAAGGCCAAGATGATAACTTGAAAAATACTGATTAATTTTCAGAATATATCACTCAATAAATTTTGTTCATAGAAAATTATACCATGAGTTTAACAAGCATTAAAAAAATTAAGGTAGAACAAAAAAGTTGCAAATAATGTGATACATTTTACAGTTGACAAATAAATCACTTAAATTTAGAAGTTCAACATAAATAAACTATTCACAAAAAATTACAGAGTTTGTAAAAATATTAACTCACAGTAAACTATAAACACTATTATTCCAAACTGGGACATACATATAAGTATGTATGATGAAGGCATTATTTTATTTAGAAAGTGTTTATCTCTGGCTCAATATACAATTCACTTGGTAATGTATTAATAATCCAAATTTTAAGCTTGCTGTTGTCATTGTCATGGTTTAGTGTCCTATTCAAAATGCACAACTACACCACAAAACATAAAGAATCAAGTCAGGAGTAATTTTAATATTTTTTTTTTTTTTGAGTTGGAGTCTCACTCTGTTGCCCAGACTGGAGTGCAGTGGCCGCTCCCGGCCACCGCAGCCTCGACCTGCTGGGCTCCGGCGATCCTTCCGCCTCAGCCTTCCAAGTAGCCGGAATTACAGGCATGCGCTACCACACCCAGCTGATTTTTTGATTTGTTGTAGAGATGAAGTCTCGTTGCCCAGGCGGGTCTCGAACCCGCGGGCTCAGGCAATCCACTCACCTCAGCCTCCCAAAGGTGTGGGATTACAGGCTGAGCCACCGAACCCGGGTAATTTTAATATTCTTAAGATATAAGGCCCTGACAGATGGAAATTATATGGGAACAATTTAGAAACCAGCCTAGGATGGCTTGAGACTCAAGTCAAACTTGTGAAGTATCTATTAACTAACATAAATCCAGGTTGTCTAAAGGCCATATTATTTGGATAACATCAATTAGGAGTTGAAACTTAGCAATTATAAGTGAGCTCTCTGCATGTTTCTCACCATCCTGAGACAAAACATTCAGATTTCAGGTTTCCTTCTGGTTGATGTGCAGCCACTGTTAAATTGAGTATGTAACCTTAAATTTCTTGAGAAAATAATCTTAAATGTTTCCTTGATAGGCAAATTGAAAATCTTAAATGAATAATAATAAGTCAAAAGCAATACAGTCCATAGTTTTAATGTTCATGTGTTAAGCGTTAAAAGAATTTTTTTGTACAAATACACTACATAAATATTGTACATGCAATAAATAATCAGTATGGTATGTAATAAATAATCATGGGTATTGTCATTTAGTAGAAACATACATTAAATGTCTAATAGATTTATTTTATGACTATAATTAAAATATTTAAGTATGTTATTACACTCTTGATTTTAATGTTGAAGACAAAATAATTACTAAATTTGATACAAGAATTATCACATTTATAAATTTAATTAGATTCATACAACTTATGTAAGTACTTAGAATGGTTTCATTTCTTAGGAGGTTGATGTATTTGAAAGAAAAATTTAGTATGATAAATTTATGAAGGTAAATTAAAAGTTTAAGAAAATTTAATTGTTATGAAGTCTGACTTGAAAGTGATTGTTAAAATTTGATAAATTTATTAAGCAAATGATAATATTTATAAATTTAAAGCAAACTTTCATTTATTAATATGTTTCTAAATTTGAATATAGAGCAAATAATTTATAATATTGAAATTGTTACAAATTGTATTTGTTGTGCACAAAAGCCATCATTAAGGACACAGAAAAAACTCCCAATGACTATGGTAAATGTGAGACTTGACAATACTTGAAATATGTTCTACTTATCGCCCTGTGGTGCTTACTAATTTTTTCTCAATCTGAGTACCAGATTCTCTGTTCAGTCTAATATCTTCACCCAGTTAAATATAACTTTCAACTTGTGACTTAAGTAAGAACAATTATATCTATAATCCATAATGTGCAAGGAGTACTATATACACTTTTCTATACATAATTTTCAAATCCAAAAGTGAAAATAATGATTAAAATGTAAGTATTACTGAGAGGCATTCAGGGGAGGGGCAATATCATCAAGAGAAAATTGTTGTTCATTTAAGAAAACACCTAAATGGATTGTCACTTAGTTGTGAAAAGTGGTTATTATTATCATAGTCCAAATCTTGCAAAGTATGGGGAGGGTTCATCACATGACAAACCAATGAACTGTTATGAAAGACAAATATTTGGAGTATTAGGGGAAAAAATACAAAGACAGACAAGAGATAAAATAAACATGGCATTATGATTTTGTATTTTTGAAAATGTCATATAAATGGAATTATACAGTATGCAACATTCTTTTTTAAACTTTTACTTTAAAGATGTAGGGTACAATTCAGGATTAGGAATGCAAATGGTCAAACAGATAAAGTATGGGCTTCCCTCGGTCCCCACTTTGCCTGGTTTGAGATCAGGTACCCGTACTGATGTTGTCTGCCCCCCACTCCTCCGGCAGGTTCCTGCTACTGCCAATCCTTTTCTTAATAGTATTATGATAAATGTTAAGGATCTACTCATGATGGCATTCAGCTCTGTTTTTGTGATAGATCCCTGAGTAGTATAGACTCTAAATCCATCCAAGTTGTTGTGAAGTTCATAACTTTGTCCTTTTTATGGCTGCATAATATTTCACTGTGTATATGTACCACATTATTTTATCCAGCCCAGTGTCAATGGGCAGCATGGTTGGTTCCATGGTTTTGCTATTGTGAATAATGCTGCAATAAACATGCGTGTGCACAATTTTTTTTTTTAATAGAACAATTTGAGTTCCTCTGGGTGTGTTCCCAGGAGGGAAACTGCTGAATCATGTGGAAGGTTGATTTTAGACTTTTTAGGAATCATCACACTGTTTTCCATGAGGTTGTACTAATTTAAATTCCCACCAAAACTGTGAAGGCATTCTCTTTTTCCTGCATCCTCACCAGCATCTGTTGTTTTTTGAGTTATTGATGACGACTGTCCTGACTGGAGTTAGGTGGTATCTCAGTGTGATTTTAATTTACATTTATTTGAAGAGTAATGAGTCGGATCATTTTTTCATTTATCTGTTGGTTGCTCATATGTCTTCTTTTAAGAAGTAACTCTTAGCATATTTTGCCCACTTTTTAATAGGGCTATTTGTTTTTTCCATTTCAGCATGTTTGGGTTCCTTGTAGAAACTGGATGTTAGGGCTTTGTCAGATACACGTTTAGCAAATATTTTTTCTCATTGTGTGGGCTGTCTCTCCTTGTTTTTTTGATGGTTTCTTTTGCTTTGCAGAAACTGATTGATGAGGTCCCACTTATCTATCTCATCTATGACATAGGCATTTGGGATTTTGATTCGGAATTGGTTGCCTATTAGATATCAGTTAGGTCGTCTCCTGCATTTTCTAAGGTTCTTGTAGTTTGAGGTTTATGTTTAGGTCTTTAGACTTAGAGCTTAGTTTTGTGTATGTTGATAGGTAGGGGTCCTGCTTCAACGTTCTGCATGTGGTCAGGCAGGTTTCCCAGCACCATTTCCTGAATAGATTCTCATCTCCCCAGCGGTTGTTGGTGGAGGTTTTGTTGAAGATGAGTTGGTTGAGAAATTAAGGTTTTGCTTCCAGAATCTCTACCCTGTTTCATTGGTATATATGCCTGTTCTTGTACCAATACCAGACTGTTTTGATTATTGTAGGCTTCCAATAAAGTTTAAAGTCTGGAAATGTAATACCTCCCTCTTTATTTCTTTTACTGAGAATTGTTTTGGCTATTTGTGGTCATTTATGTTTCCATATGAATTTCTGTTTTGTTGCTTCCAGGTCTGAGAAGGATGATGTTGGCAATTTAATGGGTACTGTGTTGAATCTATAGATTGCCTTTGGTAGGATGGACATCTTAACAAAGTTGATTCTTCCAGTCCAAAGCATGGAATACTTTTCTATTTGTTTGTGCTATGTTTGAAGTCTTTGCATAGTGTTTGGTAGTTTTCCTTGTAAAGGTCTTTCACTTCTCTGGTTAGTGAGACACTGAGTTATTTCATTTTTTTGTATTTATTGTGAATGGGTTTGTTATTTTTATTTGATTATCTGCCTGTTTGTTGTAGATGTATAAGAATGTAACTATCTTTTGCACACTGCTTTTGTACCCTGAAACTGTGTCACAGTCCTTTATTATTGCAACGAGGTTTTCGACAGATTCTTTTGGGTTTTCAAGGTATAGGATCATATTGTCAGCAAAGAGGGACAACTTAACTTCCTCCTTTCCTACCTGGATACCTCTTATTTCCTTCTCTTGTCTGATTGTTCTAGCCTTGACTTCCAACACTATGCTGAACAGGAGGGGTAAGAGTGAGCAGCCTTGTCTTCTTCCAGTTTTCAGGGGAAATGCTTCCAATTTCTGTCCATTTAACAACATATTGGCTGTGGGTTTCTCATAGAGGGCTCTTACTATTTTTAGGTATGTTCCATTAATACCTACGTGCTCAAGGGTTTTTATCAAGAAGGGATACTGGATTTTATTGAAAACCTTTTCTGCACCTAATGATATAATCATGTGGTTCTTGTTTTTACATCTGCTGATGTGTTTAATTACATTTATGGTCTTACAGATGTTGAAACAGCCTTGCACCCCAGGGATGAAGCCTATTTGGTCATGGTGGATGATTTTTGAGATGTGTTGTTGGATCTGATTTGCTAGAATTTTTGCATCTATGTTCATCAGGGATATTGGTCGGTAGTTCTCTGTCTTTGTTGGAGTTTTACCTGGTTTGTGTATCAGTGTGACATTAGCTCCAAAAAATGATTTGGAAAGAGTTCTTTCTGGATTGTTGGACTACTTTCAATTGCTATCAACTTATCCTTGTATGTTTTGTAGAATTCCACTGGAAATATATCTGGTCCAGGACTTTTTGTTGTGGGTAGTTTTCTTATGATACAATCAATTTTGTGGAGTGTTACTAATCTATTTAGTGTCTCAAATTCTTCTTATTTCAACCTTAGGAGGTTGTGTGATGTAAGAAATTCCTCCATTTCATTTAGGTTATTTGGTTTATTTCCATACAGGCATGCATAGTAATCTTTGATAATCTTTTGTATTTCTTTCTTTCTTTCTTTTTTTTTTTTTTTTTTTGAGTTAGAGTCTCACTCTGCCACCCAGACTGGAGTGCAGTGGCCACTCCCGGCCACCGCAGCCTTGACCTGCTGGGTTCCAGCGATCCTTCCACCTCAGCCTTCCAAGTAGCTGGAACTACAGGTGTGCGCTACGACACCTGGCTAATTTTTTTGATTCATTGTAGAGATGAGGTCTCACCAAGTTGCCCAGGTGAGTCTTGAACCTGCAGGTTCAGGCAATCTACTCACCTCAGCCTCCCAAGGCATGGAATTCAGGCTGAGCCACTGAGCCCAGCTAATCTTTTGTATTTCTTGAAGGTTAGTTGTGACTTGTCTTTTTGCACTTCTGATTGTGTTTATTTGGGCTTTTTTTTTTTCTTTGTTTCTTGCTCTTTCTGGCTAGGAGTCTGTCACTCTTGTTTATCCTTTCAAAGAACAAGCTGTTTGTTTAGGTAATTTTTTCTATGATAATTTTGTCTTCTATGTCCTGTATTTGGGATTTTACTTTGATGATCTGGATTCTTCTACTGAAGTTAGGGTTTTGGTGGTCTTGCCTTTCAAACTCTCTTAAGTGATTTGTTAGGCTATTATCTTGTTATCTTTCTATTTTCTTGATGTGTGTTCATAGACATATGAATTCCCTTCTTACTATTGCTTTCATAGCATCCCAGAAGTTTTGATTTAAAAAATTGTTTCATCATTTTCATTTGTTTCCAGGAATATCTTAATTTCTGTTTTGATTTCTGTGTTGACCCAGGAGTTGTTCAGTATCATGCTATTTAGTGTCCTTATCTTTGTGGGTTTGGGGGGAATTTTGTAGGTGTTGATATTTATTTTTCATCTACTGTGAATCTGAGAAGGTGCATAGCAGTATTTCAATCTAATGAAATTTGCTTATGCTTGATCTACGGCCAAGAATGTGGTCGATCTTGAAGTATGTTTCATGGGGTGATGAATAGAATGTATATTCCATGGTTGTTGGGTGGAGTGTTCTGTAGGTATATATTAAGTCTATTTGGTCAAATGTCAAGTTGAAGTTCTGGATCTCTTTGTTGATTTTTTGCCTTGATGAGCTATCTAGGGTTATTAGTGTTGTATTTAAGTTTCCAGCTATGATAGTGTTAAAGTTTTTTTTTTTTTTAGTTTACTTAGTAACTGAAATATGAAAGGTGATGCTCTATGTTGGATGCATATATGATTAGGATAGATATTTCTTACTGATGAATTGAAATTGTTATTATGTAAGGTCTTTCCATAGTTTTTAAAAATTTTTTATAGCTTAAAGGTTGTTTTGTCTGATACTAAGATTAGACTCCTGTCTTTTGTGATTAATTTGCCTGAAAATTTGTTTCCATCCTCTAACTTTGAGTCTGTGAATATCCTTTGTGGTGAGGTATGTTTCCTGGAGGCAGCAAATTACTGAGTCATATTTTGTTACCCAGTGTGCTATTCAATGGTTTTCAGTGGTGCATCTAGTCCATTCACATTCAGACTGATTATAGAAATGGTTTCCCTGTCATAAGGCTTTTATAAGGCTGTACTGTTTTGGTTTCGCTTTTCTGTTCATATATGTGTGTGTTTTCAGTTTTGTGGGTGTGCTATGTGCATTGCTGTTTCTGTGTTTGTTTGTGATCTTGTGAAGTATATGATCTTTCTTTTGTTTCTTTTTTCTTCAGTGTACAGCACCTTTTTAAGGATCTCCTGTAGAGCTGTCTTGAAATGGCACGTTCTCTTAGGGATTGGATATCTGGGAAGGATTTTAATTATCCATTGCTTATGAAACATAGCGTGGCTGGGTTGAAAATTCTTGGTTGAAATTGCTTATTTTTGAGAACATTAAAAATTGGGATCCAAGGCCTTCTGACCTGCAATGTTTCTACAGATAAGTCTGCCAAAATTCTGATTAGTCTCCCCCAGTAGGTAGTCTGACCTTTTTATCTTGTTGCCTTTAGGAATTTTTCTTTTTAACCTACTTTGTGTGTCTAGGAGTTGGTCTTCTCTTAAGATGTCTTACAGGGGTTCTCTGAATCTCTTGTGCTTGTTTAGTTGTCTCTCTGGCCAGATGAGGAAAGTTGTCTTGAATGACCTCATGGAATGTTTATTCCACAGTGTTTTCCACTTCTCTTTCTTCTTCAGGTATTCTGAGCAGATATAGGTTTGCCTTCTTGATAAAATCGTACATCGCTTGGAGAGTTTCTTCTCTCTTAAGTTTTATTCTGTATTTTTAATAGATTGGATTAATTCCATATTTTGGCCTTCCAGCTCTGAGATTCTTTCTTCTGCTTAGGTCAACTCTGTGTCCTACACTTGTCAGTATGCTATTTATTTCTTGAATAGAGTTCTTTATTTCAAAATACACTTTATTGAGTCTGCCCAACTTTATTGCAAGTTCATGTAGTTTTAGTTCTTGCATTTTTTATTTTTATTCAATCTATCCAATGTTTCCCTCATCTTTGTAAGTACCTTCTGCGTAGCATCATCCTCAGAGATAGTCACTGTTTGTTCTCCAGTAGCTGTTCATTCAAATATTGACTCTTTATTGGGGCTCTGAGTAATATGGGTGATTTTTCATTAGTTTTTCTTCATTTGTATCAGCTTTTTAATCTTTCTCTTTAATTCTGTTGCTCAGTGGAAAATGAAGAGACAATTACTTGTGATATTTTCTCTACCTCCTGTCTTTTTCTATGCCAGTGCACCAGGAATAGGGTACAGGGTGGGCATTGTGCTATCTCTTTACAATTCTGAGCACACACTAAGGGGTGGGGGAGGGGCAGCAAGAATTCAGAACCTACTGATGGGTCACAATTCTTGCTATCTGATGAATGAGCCAGCTGGAGCTCACTCTACATCTCCACACAATATGACCTTACAATGAGTATGCTTGTATAACCCCTGAGTCCAAGACAGAATATAAGAGAGAAAAGGAAGAGAAGAAGGAGGAAAAAAAGGGAAAGAAGAAGAAAGAGATAAAAAAATGAAAAACCACAGGGAAGGAACAAAGTGAGAAAATAAAAGGAGGAAAGAAAAGAGAACAACAACCAAACCAAACATAGTCAGACAAACAAATCAAAACCCATAAAGCCAGTGGGATAACTTGACTCAACATCTCCAGGGCTCTCTCCTCTTCACTTCCTCTCCCACCATGGTCACTGCTCCCAGAACCTCCAGGGAATGGGATCTCTAACCTCTGTCCTGCTCTCTTGATTTCTATCACTTGTTGCTAGAGGCTGGCAGGGAATCAACTAGTCACTCACCAGCCTCCTTCTCTGTCAGATCCTCTGTATGTGTCTATTGCCTAGAAACTGGCTCATGGTGGGGGATTGGATCATCTGGGGCTTCCCATTGACCATTACCTATGAGGATTTGTACACTAGGGGTGATGTTCTCTGAGTTCATAAAAAGTAGCCCCAAAGCAATGTGGACATCTTCCCCTGACTTTAAGGTGCAGGTCTGCTGCTCCAGCTGCCCCAGAGCACTTTCCTGCCCAGGTTTTATAGTGGCAGCTCAGTTTCTCTACAGGCTGCTGTTCCTGCTGCAAATGGAGGCCAGGGGAGATAATCCCCTCCCCAGCATTTACCACAGTCTCTGGATTCAGATCATGGTGGTGGGGTCCTGCAGCTTAGCCTGGTGCTGCTGGTAGTGGCAGCAAATCCAGGTTTGGGGTGGCCTCTCCTTACTACTTCATTGAGACTCTGTCTCTGGTTCTGTCACTGCACTTCCTCCACTGCCCTTTCTGCCAGTGTCTGGTCTGGCACTGCGGTGGTGAAAATGGCAGTTGCTCCAACAGTTTATTCCCAAGAAAAGTTTTCCTGATTTTAGAAAATGGACTCAGCTTCTGCACTCTGGGAAGCACTAGGGTCCAAGCAGAGTGACTGTGGCAACAGCGTCTTCATCAGGATAGTCCTGGCCACTTACTCTCAAGTCCCCACTCAGTCTCTCACTTGCTCACACAGACATGCATGCAAATTTATCCATATATTTACTGACATACTCAAGGACTCATGGTGTCCAACTGGC
This sequence comes from Carlito syrichta, assembly GCF_000164805.1. Lineage (NCBI taxonomy): Eukaryota > Metazoa > Chordata > Mammalia > Primates > Tarsiidae > Carlito > Carlito syrichta. Next base: position 32,530 of record NW_007259249.1, read on the forward strand.
TACACCACCATCTTCTCTCCCCCACTAATATGTAACATTCTGAAACTGATTTATTTCATTCAGCATGATGCCTTTGAGATGTATTCAAACAGTTATGTATAACAATCATTCATTTCTTTTTAATTGACAAATATAATTGTCAATTTATGATGTTTTGATACATGTATAATTGTGCAATGGCTAAATTAAGTTAATTAACATAATTTACTTCACATATTTATTATTTTCTATGGTGAGAACACAAAATCTACTGTCTTAGCAATTTTTTAGTATGTAATACATTGTTATTAATTCTAGTAATTCCTTTTATTGCTATATAATATTTCATATCACAGATTAAAATACTTTAAATATTCATCCACTTGTTATAGGACATAGAGTTATTTTTAGGTTTTAGTGATTATGAATAAAGCTACCATAAAGTTTCATGTGCAAATTTTTAGTGACTATAAGTTGTGGTTAGGGTAACATCATGGCAAACTGGCATACTGTTTTCCAGAGTGGCTATCTCATTTTGCATCCTGACCAGCAATGTATGAGAGTTGCCCTACTTCTGGTTTCCATAGGTAAGAGATTTGAGAGTTATTATATATTCTTCACTGTATCCTAGGTGAAGCAAATTAACATGCATGTGTATCTACTACACGGCAGACAAAAATCCTAAGTACTTTTGTGGCAGGATGCGGCAAATGCTCAGATATATTTCTTGTATGATTGAGTGAATAAACACAGAAACACATGTAGCTGGTTCAGAATCAGCAGTTGGCCTCATGGTCATCACCTGGAATAACTGCCAGTGGCAGGAGGAGGGGTTGCTAGCTGTTAAAGGTATTTCCTTTTAAAAGGCAAGTTGCAACTTTAAACACCCACCAGGCGCCAGGCAGGTTTTGTTTAAGAAAGGTCACATGACCCAGAGATTGGCCATTTCGTGGAAATGGAAAAGAGTCTTATCTAAAGCCCCCCTTCTGAAGTTGATGGTTAACAATCCTGCAGTTCTTGGAAACCATTTGTTCTTTGAAAAATCTAATTTTGCTGAGTCTCCAAAACCTTGTAAAATTCCAAGGGAAGTATGTAATCACTCAACACGACCCCTCCCTTACCTAAACAAGGGTATAAGACCCCACTTCTCCTGTTCTGGGGCGCTTGATTTGGACACACTAGACCCTCGGGCCCACTAGGATGGCCAGCATAATAAAGTGCCACTTCCTATAATAGTCTCGGTGTCATGCTCTCTCTATTTTTCCTGCTACATTTCTGATGCATTGGCCGGGAAGTGGGAGATTTGGAGAGGGTGTGTTCCACCTCCTTTGTCATCGAGGTACGACCTCCAACCTCCAGAGCAACGGGAAGGGCAATCTCACCTGGCGCACAACAGATCTTTTGATCCATAGGAGGGAGGCCCCTCTCGGTGCACTGAAACTAGGACCACGAAAGCACAACAGGAACCCAAGAGGCGAGGAACTGGCATAATGACAACCACCTGACAGAAAGGACAGACAGACCACCTGACGGAGAGGGTAGGAATAAAGACCTTTGCATAGACCTGCCATGGATGGCAGAAGGGGAATTGATCACCTCCCGGGGCCGGGTAGTAACCTCCAGTCTGAAGGAAAGGGCTGAAAGGCAGTGGAAGGAAACATTGTTTGAAGATGAACCCGTAGGCTCCTAGGATTAGGACAGAGAGTTGAAGAATGTGCTGTGTGCTTGTGTGTGAATGAGATGGATGGCGGAAGGGCTCCGCATAAAGTTAGTCTGCATTGGGGGTGTACCAACCTGCCAGTTGCTAAGAGGTGTCTGAGATATCTTCACGAGGAGTATGACTGGAAGGGGACAAAGCAGATGTTTCCCATACCCCTCATTCTCTTATTTGTGTGTGTCTGTCGTTTTAAATCTGCTAAAAAGTTGGTTGAGTTATGCTTTGTTTGATGGGACATGTTGTCTTTTAAAAACTTGATTGGTGCATATTTCTTTATGTCATTTTATGTCTCCTTTTATTTGTGTGGTGTTTTCTCCCAACCCGTTGGCACTGTTAAAATTTCTGCCTTTTATTGTTAAAGTTGTGAAAAAAAAATTGCCTGCTGTGTATAAGTGTTACCGGTTATCTTAAATTATTTCTGGGGATCACTCCCCCTCCCTTCCTTATCCTGTGTTTTCCTTCATAAATTCTGAAGGAGCTCATTCTAACCCACCTGTAAAGAAACATAGAAATGTCTCTTATATGCTACTTAGACTTTTGCTAACTCAGGGTAAGTTAATGCTAGCCTTGGAGAAAAAAATTTTGTAATCTTTCTCTGGCAACTAAGGGAATGAATACACTGTTCTTGTTTTTTCAAATGCTAAAAGCCAAGTTAGTTGAAAGTAAGTCTGTCTCTAAAGGTTCAGGCCTTGCCTAACTAAGATCATAATCAACTGCTTGTCCCTGTAAAACTGTTGGGAAGTCTCTTAGAGTCTTGTAATGTATGCTGAGTCCCTACTTTATATTGTAATGCTAAATAACACTAATGCTTGTGTTTTGGGCTATGCTCATTTAATTGTCCATGTCTTATGACTAAGGCTGATCTTTAGTAATTCATGAGGATTTTTGACAATTTTGCCTGTTCTTAAATAGGAATAAGTAGGAACAGATCATTTTACATCTACGTGGTCTGTTCACTCTAAAAGGGTTTTGTACCAGGCCATTTTTGTAGACATCATTGGAAAGTCATGGAGCAAAAGAAAAAAAAGGGACTTCAAGAAAGGCTGAGAACACTCAGTCTAGGAGAAGCCATCAGGGTTCGAGGGATTCCTGACATTGCTGTTTATGACTTTATTTAGTTATTTGTTTTAGAATTCTCCTTTGAGGAATAAATTGCAAGTGTTCAGAGCAAATTCTGGGTTTTCAAGAGACATGACCAAGAGAATGTGTAGTGGTCTATGCCCTTGAACACACAATGGGACAGATTTTGAATGATTGGAGCAAATTAAAATTGCATGGCTTAATAATAATAATAAGTGAATTATTAAAAAAATCAAATTTGAACTCACTACAAGTTAGTAAATAATAAAATTTGGAAAAGAACAAAACTATCTGGCAATTAAATTCACTTGGTAGAACTAAGGAAAAATAAAATGGTCAAAAGTTCTGTATGCAGAGGCATTTAAAAAAATTATTTCACTACTTTGCAAACAAGATTATATCCTATAGAATATTAAATGCCAAATTCCAGAGGCCTAACTCAGGACTAGGAATACCAAATTCCCAATTATAGAAAGCCTCTGAAGTTCTTAGAAACTGAAACATTAAGGGAAAAAAAGGAGAAGAACTCCAAAATGAGCACCAGTCAAAGGAAAGGTAAACAAATTGGCAGTTGCCACTAAAGGCAAAAGCTCCAGCCACCCAAAAGAGGCCTGATAAGGATAAACCTGCTAAGGGGAATGGTATCAGCTGCTATGATTGTGGTCAATCTGGGCACCTAAAGCACAATTTTTCTTAATGGCCTAAGCCCCCAGAACCTTGTCCAATATCCGGGCTAAAAAGCCACTGAAAGAGATGGTGCAGCCTCTCCCGAAGCGGGGGGAACACCTAGCTCGGTGATGGTGGCTGTTGACTGAAGAAGGAGGGGCACGGCCCAGCACAGCACTCTGTATGCCATCTGCCCAGAGAATCCTTGGGTCTATATGAACGTGGCTGGGGTCCAAATTAATTTCTTAATTAATACTGAGGCTAAATTTTTAGCCCTTGTGCTCATACTGAACTTCTTCCTCCTAAAACCTGCTCTCCAGTGGGATTAAAGGTGTTCCAAAAACTAAATGTTTCACCTAACAGTTATTAAAAGGTAAATTCAAATTATGACTGTAAAAGATTATCTATAAATAAATAAAAAGGAAAGCAAAAAGCAAAGGAAAAATATAAAAAGGTTTTTGGTATACAAATAAGGTTTTTGTAAGAAAACAAAAAAGAAAGGAATATAAAAAAATATTTTTATCTAAGAGGAACTCTTATATGGTACATTTCTGTCCTATAATAAAGTAGATATTTATGAGAATTTTTAAAAAGGGGGTAGAGAACAAAAATAAAATGGTATAAGCACGCCAAAAATGGTATAAGGAAAGTTTATAAAAAATATACATACAAAAGAAATTCTATAAACAATCTAGGCATAATAATGTCTTTTCTGGATGCAAGTCTCCAAACACTTTCAGATTTCTCTTCAAATTTTATGTAGGATTTACTTAAGTGCCTAGTTCAAATTTACAGTCAAAAACAATCTGTCAGGCTACCATTATAGTCTAGAAATACAAAAGCTGGTACTTGTAATAAAGTCACAGAAATTAAAGTTAATCATTTAAGTTATGCTAATAACTTCAGGCCTTGTAGCTTTTGTACAAAAGGTAATCAGCTACTGCCTACAATTGTCAAAATGTAGGCCTGACTTTATTCCTTTTATTGAGCTAGAATCCAGTAATTTCATGACCACATAATGGTCACGCAAAAATTCCAGCCAGTGCCTGCAAACAGTGCCATTGCTGAAACAAATCTGAATGCCTCAAGTCAGACAGGGAGAGATTTTCAATCTCTGGCTAGGCAGGACAGAGCCCATTATCAGCTCTGAAGAAATTACAGAAGACAGACCTTCACCCCTCAGCACCCCAAATGATTATGGGATCGAAAAATCTCTAAAGAATAAATAGTTGAGGCAAGGTAGCTAGCACCAGCTAGACATAAATAAATTTCCTATAGGTAGGTTTTAAAAGGCTTCAAACATCTCTACTGCCAGCCGAGTGGCAACCTATCCCACCCCTTGGCAAATCCAGGAAAAACTCCATCAGATGTAAAACTAGGATAGTACAATCTTTCAATTTGTGAGTTAGCATAATAATCACTAGAAATCCTTTGGAGACATGAGTAAACTAAATATAGGTATTTGGTATTGCATCACTCAGGACCCAAGTACCTGAAATGGACTTTGTTAAACCTTTCAAGTTGTTTAGTGGTAGGCCTTTTTCCTACATCTTTGAAGGAAAGGGGGGCCACAAACATAAATGCTCATAAGAAAATGTGTTGTCTATTTGGGACAAATTTTAATCACAGTTTATAAGCTTATTTCCCTAGACACTTCATGGACCAGAACTCAAACATCCAAGGGGAGTAAGTGCTGCCTAAAAAATTGAAGAAAGGAAGAACCCAACCAACAACTCAGAACTAAGCTGGCCTTCCAGGACTGGGAATGTACCACAGATTCAGCAACACCCCTTAAGCTGACCTTCTAGAAAGTCAAACTTTCTCAAGCCCTGCTCTAGAAGGCTGAGGATAATTCAACCCCTGCTTCAGTCACACACCGGAAGCTGACTGATCCAACGCACATCAGAAGACTAAGGATTCGGCTTAAGAACTTGGCGGACATTACTGATAAACCATTGTTTTGCTTTGTCAACCTTTATATTTGCTAAACTGTTTGTCATTTTAATTGCTGTAAAATTAACTTTATTTGCTGTAGAATTAACAAAGTTGTTCCCATTAAGCATGTTAGAAAAGAGTTTCACTAGCATTCCCATTCTTTCTTATAATAGGAAATGTTCTTGTGCTTTTATGTATTTCTGTCTAATTTGGGTGTTTATCGCTTCCCTCACACACCCAGCCTGAATGTGTATAGAAACTATCTGGCCAGAATAAGAGTTTTCCATCATTATTCATCCCAGCCAGGAGTTTGTTCTGGTGGCCAACAAGGCCTGTTTGGTATTGGGCATCTACTTATGCAACTAAATCTTCTCAATGTACTAAAAGGCTATTTTGAACATATGAAAAGGATGCATATGACCAGCTCCCAGCATTATGAAAAGGCACATGTATCATAGGAGTAGTCCAGCCAGAATTTTTCCTTCTGCCTATACCCAAGGGGAAATAAACTAGGTATCTCCCTTTATGAAAGTCTCAAAACCCGAGGTGCTTGATCCTTCAATCAAATTCCTAATATAGGAGGGACCCAGGTTTGAAAAGATGATGAATGGTCACCCCAGAGAATTATAAATACCTATGGCCCAGCCACATGGGCACAAAATGGAAGTTGGGGATACCACATGCCTATATATATATATATGCTAAATCGCATTATTAGGCTACAAGCTGTCTTAAAAATTATAACTAATCAAATAGCCACAGCTTTTGAGATTGTTGCTCAGCAGCAAGCCCAAATGTGTGCAGCTATTTATTAAAACCACTTAGCTTTGGACTACCTGCTGGTAGAAAAAAGAAGTATGTGGTAAATTTAATAGCTCCAACTGTTGTTTGCAAATAGATAATAATAGTAAAGCAATAACTGATATAGCCACCAATGTTGGAAAGCTTATCCATGTCCCAGCCCAAAAATGGCAAGGCATAAAAATCAGCAATTGGTTTAAAAACATGTTCTTGGGTCTGGGAGGATTTAAGTATATTATTGGATCTATAGTCCTAATGGTGGGATCCTGCCTTATCCTCTCTTGCATACCCTCAGTAATTATGAATGCCATTTCTAAGTTTGTGGAAACAGTTGTTAAATGAAAAAAACTATGACCCATATAATGTTGATGCACCAAATTAAGGATAATGATGCTTTAAATCCATAACAGGTCAAGCATCAAGGGGGGAGTGTGGCAGAATGTGGCAAATGCTCAGATACATTTCTTGTATGATTGAGTGAATAAACACAGAAACACATGTAGCTGGTTCGGAATCAGCAGTTGGCCTCATGGCAATCACCTGGAATAACTCCCAGCAGCAGAAGGAGGGGTTGCTAACTGTTAAAGGTATTTCCTTTTGAAAAGCAAGTTGCAACTTTAAAGACCTGCCAGATGCCAGGAAGGTTTTGTTTAAGAAAGGCCAAATGGACCAGAGACTGGCCATTTCATGGAAATGGAAAAGAGTCTTATCTAAAACTCTCCTTCTGAAGTTGATGGTTAACAATCCTGCAGTTCCTGGAAACCATTTGTTCTTTGAAAAATCTAATTTTGCTGAGTACAACCTTGTAAAATTCCAAAGGAAGTATGTAATCACTCACCACGACCCCCTCTCTTACCTAAACAAGGGTATAAGACCCCACTTCTCCTGTTCTGGGGTGCTTGATTTGGACGCATTAGACCCTCGGACCCGCTGGGATGGCCAGCGTAATAAAGTGCCACTTCCTATAATAGTCTCGGTGTCATGATCTCTCTATTTTTCCTGCTACACTTGTATATACAATGTTTTGTAAAATTATTATAACTTTTCTTCAAGAAGTAATTATCCCCATTTTCAGGTTACCAAACAGAAGATTTATGAAATTAAACAATTACTTGCCATAGATCACATAACCAATTTGTACCAGTATTGGGATTTAAAACCTGATCTTTCCTTGGGTAATTTGAGAGGTTATTGGATAAAATTCCGTCAAGGACAGGAAATTAATAATGTTTTTTTATTTTTATCAATAAATGATTGTGCAATAAATCCCAAGTCAGTACTTTTTTTAGTTCAAATTAGTCACCTCCTTTTCTTTCTAACATGCCTTTTGCCACCCAGTGACAATTCTGCATAAGGTAAAAATATAACATACAGCATAAAGTCTTGTAAAAGTACTAACTAGTATATTTCAAGAAATGCTAATTTAAACTTGGGTCAATTAAATCCCTGGGGATTTAATGCATCATTTAAACTGATCATGGTAGTTAGCAAGTGACAATTGCAAGCAAAACAGAGACAGGTCAGATACAATGGTAATATACTTTTAATAACAATTGTCTGACTGATGTGAGTTTTACCTACTGTCCTTATTTACATTTAATATTTGTAAATGTCTGGCAAATACTAATGGAGTTAAATAACTGAAGATGGTTCTCATTGGAATTAGGTACTACCAAAAACAAGGACAGCATATCAAATATTTGCAAAATGCATTATGTTAGCTGAGGTGATACAAGCATTGCTGCATATTAACTTTTCCTTTATTTTCTTCTCTTTACAGAAGGAATAACAAAATTATTTTATGTAGTAAAACAGAGATGAATCAAATTGTGCTAAGCAGATAATGTAAAAAAAATCTAGATATTCTTCCATCCTCAATTTCTCTATATAGATATGATTTTTTTTGGCTAATTGAAAACACAGGACAAGCCTACTTGATGCCAAATTGTAAAGCAGCATAATCCTCTTTGCATAATGGCTTATTGGCAGCAATTTTCAAAATTCCACATAAAAATTAATAATTTACTACAGCTGTGTACAAATGTTATATAATATTTCTTTTCTAGTATCATTTTGGGTTTAACAATAAGGGATAAGATTGGAGAGGATCCTGAGAATACACAATGGTGAGGAATTTTTTTCATCTTTCTAAGTTGCATTTTAAGTGAATGAAGACATGCATAGTCTAGGTATGCATGTTCGGTAGAAATTCTGGCATAGGAAAAGGATACATTTTTCCATTGAAAAGACACAAGTGAGTTTTTTGAAATAATATCATTTTCTTAAGAAAAGAATGCACATTTCACAAAGCTCTCAGGCCATTCTGATTACACCCAGCAATAAAGCTTCCCCAGCCATGAGGTGACACTACTGATATTTCTGCTAAGTACAAAAGAGAAGATTGATTTTATCTTTTCCAAAGTAGTTGGGAATATGTCTATAGTTATCTTTTATTTCTTTTTCATTTTAAAAATAGCCAAATTCAAAGGAACCGCCTGACCAGTTAACCTGCCTGTGCAATTATAGGGCAATGATGATTGCATGTCTTTTGAGCTGGTTCTTCTTTCTCCAATTTTATTCAGCAAAGTTACTATCTTTTAAGTGAAATGACACTAAGACAACTGTGGTCATTATAAGACAAATGCAGTTCTCATGAATTCGAAATACTTTGTTCTCAGCTTCCTGGCTCAGCATGCTCCCGGATTTATGATTAGCTCACAGCTGTAAACCTTGGAATATGCTGCACTTCACTTAATGCTCAGCAAGAATATTCTCTGGGATACTGAAAACTGGATGCCAGGTGATTTTTCCCTTTATACTGTCACATCAGTCTGTCCAAATAAGGAAAGAAAAAAATGAAAGTATCTGTGTCCTAGACTATTCTCTAATATCATGTTTTTGAAATGTTCTCTTTGTCCACTTGGTAGCCTTGTTATTTTACATGATTCAACCCACACCTAAAACTTTGGGGACAGAGTTCCTGTGGAAATCTGTGACAAAATGAATGTTTATGTCCTCAAATTTTTATTGTAATTCCAAGAAACACTATACTAGGATTCAGAAAAATTGGACTGTGTCCAACTTCATAACAAATCAATTAACTTCTCCAGATTTATCTTTCTTTATCTCTAAATGAAGTAATTAAGATAGATAACTTTTAAGAGTCCCTTCAAGTTTCTACAATTTTTACAGATTTGTTAATTCACTTCTTTTTTTTTTTTAGTTGGAGTCTCACTCTGTTGCACAGACTGGAGTGCACTCTCACTCCCGGCCACTGCAGCCTTGACCTGCTGGGCTCTGGCGATCCTTCTGCCTCAGCCCTCCAAGCAGCTGGAATTACAGGTGCATGCTACTGTGCCTGGCTAATTGTAGAGATAAGGTCTCGCCAAGTGGCCCAGGTGGGTCTTGAACCCACGAGCTCAGGCAATCCACTCACCTCAGCCTCCCAAAGCACAGGATTATAGGCTGAGCCACCAAGCCTGGCTTGTTAATTCACTTCAAACTAATTCACCTGATCTCTTCAGATATATACTATCATTACATTAAGTGACACTATTTTGTAAACGAGTCACACACACACACACACACACACACACACACACACACCCAATTCAAGGACAATGGGAACCAGCATAATTGAACATTTGCTATAATGTCAAGTACTGTTATATAAGTTATCTCATTTGACCATCATGTAAATTTTAGAAATTGTATTACCATATCAATCTTTCAAGTAGAGAAACTGCTAATTTGCTAGGAAATGGCCGAATTTAGGATGATATAGCCATATTTATCCTATACTTTTGTGGTGGCTTTAACCTTACATCTATTCACCTCAATCATTGTAAAACATCTTCTCTTTAAAAACAAATTACTTAGCAGTTACTCAGCAATAATTTATTGAATAACATCTATGTGCTAGACTTTTCTCTAGATACTGAAGGTATACACCCCAGTATCATGGAGTTTATGTTCTAGTGGAGTGGGAGAGATACACAATAGAAATGATGAGTGAATATTTGTTTATCATGTTTAGATAGTGATAAATGTCTATATGTAGAATAAATTATAATAGATGGATGAAGAATATTGAAGTATAAATGGAGGTGATGATGAGGGACTTGCTTATTTGGTTGAAGTGGCAAGGAAAATCTTCACTGAGAAAATGATAGCTGAGTAAAGACCTAATGGAGGTGAAGGGATAAGTCATACAGATAACTTGAGAGTCAGCATCATCCCCAGAAGAAACAGTGAATGCAAAAATCCTGAGGAAGAAGTCTTTCTGCCATGTTAAGGAGGACTGTATGACAGGAATGTGGAAATGAGAGACAAAAATGTAGAAGATAACATCAAAGAGGTAATGGATGATGGTGGGGGACCGATCATATGGGGCCTTGTAAATCACTGAGAATTTTTTTAAGATGTTGGGTACACAAGCCAGGTAAAGATCCAACAAAGAAAGAGAACTACAGGCCAATATCTTTGATGAATATAGATGCTAAAATTCTCAACAAGATCCTAGCAAACCAAATTCAGCAATACATCTCAAAAATCATCCTTCATGACCAAGTAGGCTTCATTCCTGGGATGCAAGACTGATTCAACATTCATAAAACCATAAATGTAATTAAATACATCAACAGATGTCAAAACAAAAACCACATGATTATATCATTAGATGCAGAAAAAGCTTTTGATAAAATCCAGCACCACTTCTTGATAAAAAACCCTTGAACATCTAGGCATACGGAGAACATACCTCGAAATCGTAAAAGCCATCTACGAGAAACCCACAGCCAGCATACTCCTAAATGGACAAAAATTGGAACCATTTCCCCTGAAAACTGGAACAAGACAAGGATGCCCACTCTCACCCTTCCTGTTCAACATAGTATTGGAAGTCCTGGCTCGAGTAATCAGAGAAGAGAAGGCAATCAGGGGTATCCAAAAAGGAAAAGAGGAAGTCAAGTTATCTCTCTTTGCAGATGATATGACTGTGTACCTTGAACACCCAAGAGAATCTATCAAAAACCTCCTTACACTGATAAAGGCCTTAGGCAAAGTCTCAGGATACAAAATAAATGTACAAAAGACAATCATATTTCTCTACACCAATAATAAACAAACAGAAACCCAAATAAAAAACACAATTCCATTCACAATAGCCACAAAAAAAATGAAATACCTTGGCATCTTCCTAACCAGAAACACGAAAGACCTTTACAATGAAAATTACAAAACACTGCTCAAAGAAATCAAAGATGACACAAACAAGTGGAAAAATATCCCATGCTCATGGATTGGAAGAATCAACATTGTGAAGATGTCCATCTTACCTAAGGCAATCTACAAATTCAATGCAATACCCATCAAATTACCAGCAAAATTCTTCTCAGACCTAGAAAAGACAACACAGGAATTCATGTGGAAACACAAACATCCAAGAATAGCCAGAACAATCCTCAGCAAAAAAAACAAAGCAGGGGGTATCACATTACCAGACTTCAAACTTTACTATAAAGCCACAATCATCAAAACAGCTTGGTATTGGTATAGGAATAGTCATATAGATCAATGGAATAGAATTGAGATTCCAGAAGCAAAACCTCAATTTCTCAACCAACTCATCTTCGACAAGGCCTCCACCACCTACCACTGGGGAGAGGAGAACCTATTCAGTAAATAGTGCTGGGAAAACTGGCTGACCACATGCAGAAGATTGAAACAGGACCCCTATCTATCCCCATGCACAAAGGTTAACTCCAAATGGATCAGAGTCCTAAATGTAAAACCTCAAACCATAAGAACCTTAGAAAATGAAGGAAACACCCTCATGGAAATCGGAACTGGCCTCCAATTCCTGAACAAAACCCAAAACCCACAGGTCATAAGAGAGAAGATAGACAAGTGGGACCTTATTAAACTGACAAGCTTCTGCGAGGCCAAAGAAACCATCAAGAGAGCAGGGAGACAGCCTACAGACTGGGAAAAAATATTTGCCAACACCAGGTCTGACAAAGGCTTAACATCCTGGATCTACAAGGAACTAAAACGTGCTGAAAAGAAAAAAACAAACAACCCCATTATAAAATGGGCAAAAGATATGAACAGATACTTCACAAAAGAGGACATCTGAGCAGCCAACAAACACATGAAGAAATGTTCAACCTCACTAATCATCAGGGAGATGGAAATCAAAACCACACTGAGATATGACCTAACTCCAGTCAGAATGGCAATTATCAACAACTGAAAAAATAACAGCTGCTGGAGAGGGTGTAATGAAAAGGGAACACTTCTACACTGTTGGAGGGAGTTTAAACTAGTGCAACCTCTGTGGAAAGCAGTGTGGCAATTCCTAAAAGCTCTAAAAATTGACCTTTCATATGACCCCGCAATCCCCCTACTGGGAATATACCCTGAAGAACACAAATCACTCTATAAAAAAGATACCTGCACACGTATGTTTATCGCAGCATTGTTCACAATAGCAAGAACCTGGAAACAACCATGCTGCCCATCAAAAGAAGACTGGATTTAAAAAATGTGGTACGTATACACGATGGAATACTACGCAAGAACAAAATCATGAATTTTGCAGCAACCTGGATGGAACTAGAGTCTATAATACTGAGTGACCTCTCACAGAAACAAAAGATCCGAGTATCACATGTTCTCACTCATATAATGGACCTTGAACATCCAATGTTATACTATAAGAAAATGACTGACGGTACTGGGAAACTATAGGGGGGGAGAGGGAGATGGGATTAACAGTAGCAAATATCTGTCTGGGGATGGGGAAACACCTCTTATCAACAGGGTGCCTGAATGAAACGTAATTGTACACCTAACCCTTAAGTGTACCCCATAAAACCATAATAAAAAATATTGATTATGAAAAAAAAAAGAAATAAAACTATAGAGAATGTTAATACTAAAAAAAAAAAAAAAAAAGATGTTGGTTACAATTCAGGGTTATGTAATAAGTGGTATTCATACAGGTGAAGTTTGGGCCTCCCATTGTTCCTCACTTTGCCTGGTTTGGAATCAGGTATTATGTGTACTCCCTCCCTCCCCTGGCAGTGACCAACTACTGCCAATCCCTTTTGTGTAGTATTATGATAAATGTTTAGGGTTCACTTATGAATGAGAACATGTGGTACTCAGTTATTTGTTTCTGTGATAGATCACTAAGTATGATGAACTCTAAATCCATCCAAGTTGCTATGAAGTCCATAATTTTGTCCTTCTTTATAGCTGCATAATATTCCATCATGCAGCACTTCAATGTTTTTGTTGGGAGTATAAACTAGTACAACCTCTGTTGAAAACAGTGTGACGATTTCTAAAAGACCTACGAATCGACCTTCCATACGACCCAGCAATCCCCCTTCTGGGAATGTACCCAGAGGAACTCAAATCATTCTACAAAAAAGATACCTGTGCACACATGCAGCATTATTCACAAGAGCAAAAATGTGGAGCCAACCATGATGCCCATCAAAAGTAGACTGGATTTTTTAAAAAATTTGTTTTTAATTGCGAATGAGGCATGAACTCATTGGAGAATTCTGAGAAGATTGATCCATTTAACTTACACTCCAATGATCTCATTCAGATTATGTTAACAATGGGATGTAAAAGGATAATAGAGGAAGCAGGGAGAACCATTAGGGGCTAATAGTGATAATGATCAAGTAGTTGATATTGGCTTAGACTACCACTACAAAGGTGGCATCAGGGATAATAAGAAGTGGTAAGATTTCAGATATTTGAAAATGAAGCACACAGAATTTCCTGGTGGACTGAATGAGGGGTAATAATAAAGAGAAAAATTAAGAAAGACTTCATGATTTCTGACCTGAGAAGCCACCAATTTTTAGCTATTTATTAAGATAGAAAAGACTTTTGACAAAGCAAATATGGCAGCAACAACAACAACAACAACAACAACAACAACAAAGATCAGGAGCTTAGCTTTAGATGTTGAATATTTTGGTGTTTGAAGTTGTTTTTTAAGTTTGGCTTGCCTATAGATATTCAAGTGAAGATGTTAAGTAAGTGGTTTGATGTATGACCTCAGAATTCAGGGTAACAGCCGAGATGAAGATACAGAATTTTAAATGATCAGAATAAACATGGCCTGTAAGGTTTTAGAGAATGTTTGAGACCACTACGGGTATAAATGCAAATTTTAAAAAATAATTTAAAAAATGAAACAAGAATTCCAAGAACTAACTCTGGAACATTTTAATATTTAGAAAATAGAAGATAGGGAGAGAACAAGGAAAAGATCAAGAAAAGTATCAGTTAAAAGATGTGTGAAAAGTCAGGATCTGCAATTTTCTATAAGCCAAGTAGGTAGAAAGTCTTTGAAAATGAAGAAATGTTTAACTCCATCAAGTATCACAAATAGGTCAAGTAATACGCTGTCTGGAAATTTAGTGTTCAGCTTAGCAATATGAAGATCATTGGTAACCAGGTAGAGACCAAAAAATTGGTCTAATTGGGTTTAGGAGAACATACAAGGAAAGAGTTTGAGGCAGCAAGTACAGATAATTCTAAAAAATTTTGCTCTAGAATACATTTCAAAATATGATTTCCTTTATGTACATGGAGATAAATAAATATCTAGTTTTATTCTTCTGTAAATGATTATCCAGTATTTCTAGCACCTTTTAATTAAGAGACCGTTCTTTTTACATTTTTTTTTTACTCTAAAGGAAAGCAAAAAAAAAAAAGGGAGTATTAGCTGAAATGGGCCATTATAAGAATGGGAGAGAGTAATGTACATCATCTGAAGAGTTTTTACTTTCTTAACAAAGAAAGGAAGCAATAGGATAAAGATGGATAGGCTTGTCATCAATTATCTTAATAAATGCTTGTTGAATGCCTTCTTTGAGTCAGATAATGTTCTAAGGTTCTGGAGAAACAACAGTGAACCCTTAGACCAGGTCTTTGTTTAGAAACAGGCCTTTGTTTAGAAAACATAAAAAAATTAATATAGAAAATTAAAGGAGAGTTTGTGTAAAAGGAAGGGGGATTGATGTTTCCTGGAGATTATGTATTCAAAACTACCTCAGGAGGTATTTTGAGTCACCTTAAGTTTCAGTAATTTCTAGGATTTACAAACTGCAGAAAAGTCATTATACTCATAGTTACAATTTATTACAGCAAAGGGGTACAGACTGAAATCAGCAAAGGAAAGATTCATGTAGGATAGAGTATAGGAGGTACGAGGTGCAAGTTTCCAGTTGTCCTCTTTCAGTGGAGTCATGCAGACAGCACTTCCTTCTACCAGCAACAATATGCAGGAAGCACTGTCAGTCAGTGTTTTATTGGGATTGGTCAAAGTAAGCATAGCTGACTGCTTACATAACTAACCTTAGATATTCAGTCTCTAGCCTCTCCAGAAGTCAATCTGATATCATCTGGACTAATGGCCCCATATAATTCACATTGTTAGAGTAAACCATCCCATGTGGTATCCCGGTATCTTCCAGGTAAAGTCTATACCATGTGGTATCCCCAGGTAAAGAGCCTCTTATCAGGAAGAATATTTTAAGGTTAAAAGTTATCCTACGTGATATCTCCAGGTAAAAAGTCTATTATCAGAAAGAATATTTTAAGGTCTTATAGATGGCCTTCCAAAAGAAGATCAAGAGTCAAATTTTTCTTTGGAAAATGTTCTTTCATATTGTAATGTATAATTTTAATATTTTCATATAAATATTCATACCTCAAATACCAATTTTAATCTTTAAAAAAAGTTGGCATTGCCTTATTAAGCAACTCTTAGTGTCCAGAAACTCAAATATAATTTCTGAATATTTTAACAGTTTAATCAGATTTTCCTTTCAATTCCTTTGGCTAAAAACCTGTTTGGTGGTTTACATTGTTTGGTTTCAAGGCTCTGGGTTGAATCAACTGTGTTCAAATTAGTAAACAAATTATTTTTAATTACTGAGCAGCTTGAAAGAATTTAGCAATTTCTATTCAGAAGATGAAAAATATGGAATACATTTTGTGACAGCTGAAAGTTTGTATCATATCAGAAAATCTGAGAACAAAAATAATCTTTAGCAGACATGATAATGTTGAATTTAAAATTCATTGTTTCTCATTATATAAATAAATATTTCTAGTAATAAAAAACAAGAGTTTTAAAAAAACAAGGATACCCTCCATGTATGGCCCAAAAGGAAATGACAAATATGACAGAATAAACAACCTGCAAAATCTAATCTACAACTATTGTCACAATGTTTTAGTAACACCCCCAAAATACCACACCATAGCAGCCCACATATAGTTTTCTGCAAACATTCTGAAGTTTATAGATTTGCCATATTACTTTTATCAATAGTCAAGAAACAAAATATGGTGGCTCCGTAATTCACACATGTGCTGTTCCAGCCCTGAATCAGACATCAATGTTAAATTTTGCTCATAAGCACATACTCAGAAATCTAAACATTAAAGTAGTGGTAAAAATTCTCATTGTTTAATATAAAAAATTATGGTATTTAAAGAGGAAATTAGTTTATTATGGTCTTTTTGTTTACTTGCTAATTTGGGGGAAAGAAAGAGTTGGAGAATAAGGATTGGCTTTGGGGCATTTGGTATCTTACTTGGAATTGTGCTATATTTTCAAGAGTCCTTCATTAATGTATCTTTCTCTATTTCTAAAGACCATCTTTGATCGGGTCTACAACTGGATAAAAGAAGGATAAGCATTAAGTTAGTATTTACTAACATAATGCTCAATATATATTTTGCCATCTTCTAATGTTTTTTAACTATAATTCTTGTACTACTATGTTGTCTATTTTGCAGAGAGAACAATATTAGAATTAGAGAGACCCAGTATCTTGCCCAGAGACATAGGTTTAGTAAGGAGCAGGTGGTAAAATCTGAACCTAGATCCATCCCAGGATACAACTCAAAATTTTGACAATGTTTCTGTCTAGGATACAGACCCAAAAACTGTTAGTAAAGATCATTTAGGGATCTATGGAATAAACAATTAAAGTAGTTGTGCATTAATAAAAAGTTATAGAGCCAAAAGAAAGACTTATTGAGCTTTAGAACTCTTTGGTGCTGTGGTACCGTCAAGAAATGCCCTCAAAAGATGCACAGTCTAGTGAGAAAGAAATATTCTTAAATCAGTGATTATAATCCACTTTGGTAATGCAAACAGTGAATTGTGGAACATAGAAGAAAACTTTTTTTTTCTACTTGGGGGATAAAAAGGATACTATGAATATTTGGTCTTAAGACATGAATTTCTTAGAGAGACAACCGATAGAAGGATATTTCAAACAAAATTGACCAGTATGAAGAAAGGCACAGAGGCATTAAAGAGTGTGGTCTAGTTAGGGAAGGAGACATTTAATGATTTGACTTTAACACAAGAGGATTTAAGAAAAGATAAGACTGACAGCAGCCTACTTAACATAGCAACATCTGCTCCTCCCCAGACAGTGTGGTTCTCGGTTCCTAAAGATTTGCTGGTGGCTCAATAATGCCTTGGTTGATATTACCTGGGAAACAAAAAAGTCCCTTGATTTTAATTTTTGTTTTGTTTTTATTTTTAAAATATTTTTAAAATTTCAGAGTAGTTTTAAATTTCCAGAAAACTTGTAAAGATAGTACTCAGTTTTTTTAATAACTGATCTGTATTTTCCCTTTTAGTATCATCTTACATCAGTGTGGTATATTTGCTAATGAGCAAATATTGATATATTTATTATTATAAACTAAAGTCTATGCTTTATTTATATTTACTTTTATACCTAATATCATTTTTTTCTGTTCCAGAAACATCCAGAATACCACAATACAGTTAGTTTTCATATTTTCATAGGTACCTCTTCATTGTTACAGTATCTTAGAAATTTTTTTGTTATAACCTCAATAGTTTTGAGGAGTACTGGTCAGGTATTTTGTAGAATGTCCCTAAATTGGTAATTTCCTGATGCTTTTTTTTCATAATTAGATTAAAGTGATACATTTTGAAGATGGCCACAGATGTGAAGAATTTCAGTCTCATCACATTATATCAAGAGAACATTCTAGTTGTATGATCTATTACTGGCGATGTTAAGTTTAATCATATGGTTGAAATAGTGTTTGGCAAAATTCTAAAATTCTTCACTGTAATGTTATTCTTTTTCCCCTTTGAACCTTTAATTTTTGGAATGAAGTCATTATGCCTAGTCCATGCTTTAGGAGAGGGTAATAGAGTCCCACTTCCCTAAAGCTGAGGTATTTATGTAAACCATTTAGAATTATTGCTAAGAGACAGTGACCCCCAACCCCTATTTACCCATTTATTCAATCATTTACTTCTATCAGTATAGATTGATAAATATTTATTTTATACTTCGAGTTATAATTCAGTACAATTTTTTTTCACTTATGTTGTTCCAGATTTTAGTCACTGAGAGATCTTTCAGTTGGCTTCCGTTTTTCTTTGACATATCCAAATGTGTGGTGTATGTTTATTTGAGCTCTTACTCTCTGTCACTACAAAATGATCTGGGCAAATATTGCAAATTCTGTGTCCTAATACTATAATTAGCCATTTATCTAGGGAGTCCTGGTTCCTTTTACAGGAGAATAGTATTTTTAAAAAAACTCAACCTGGGCACTAGGTATGCTCACTGCTGTTTTCTGAGAGGGTGTCTTCTTCTAGACTCTCTCAGTTGACAGAACAAGACAATATATGTGTGTATACTAATCCATGTAAATAAACACTTAGACATATATTTAAATATGTAAATATTTGTATCAATTGTAAGCCAAATATGAGTACAAACTGATGTTTCAAACACTAATACATTAATATACAGATCATCCCAACATCTTTTCCTGGTTTCTCTGTTACTTCCTATCCCATCAGGAAGGAATCTGAGTTCAACCACTGGCAATCCATTTATTTAATTTATCAATTATAGAACACATGTATACTGGTTTCATAATTTTAACATGCATCCCAGTGGGAGGAAAATAACTTTATCAACTTGAGCAGAGTTTTAGTATAGTTTTTTTGTCTTTACTCTTATATACGCCACTATTTCCAAATTTACATAGGTCAACAGCTTATTCTTTCAACCCATTCAGTGAAGTTGTTTCACATATTTGTCATACATTTAAATCTTTTAGACATATTCTGATTATCATTTGGAATTTCTTGACATTCTAAATGATTTTTATTTACATATAAAAGTTGAATCTTTTATTATAAAATAAAGGTCTATGAATTTTGACAAAAACACACTATCTTCTAGACACCATTACAGTATTATGCAAAGCCTTCCTTTCACAGTCCCCCAAGATCCCCTATGCTTCACCTACTCAACCTTCAACTCCATCTTACTCTCAAGACCCTGTCAAACACTAATATTAGCCTTTTTCAGAAAATCATATGACTAAAATCAAATAATATTTAGAATTTCAGATTGGCTTCTTTCATTTAACAGTATGTATTTAAGATTCATCCATATCTTTTTGTGTCTTAAAGTTTATTTGCTTTTATTATTGAATAATATTCCATTGTACAATTACACCACAGTTTGTTTACCCTGTATACGGACATCTTGATTACTTGTAGTTTTTGGTGATTATGAACAAAACTCCATAAACATTTGCATGCAGGTTTTTGTGTGGTTGTAATTTTTCAAATCAGTCAAGTAAATGGTAGAATCATAATTGTTCGATCCTACAGTAAGACAATATTTAGTTTACTATGAAATTGTCAAACTGTCTTTCACCATAGCTATACCATTTGGCAACTCCCAAGAGAGTTTCTGTTGCTCCACATCTGCAGTGACAGAAAAATGTAGTACATATGCACAATGAAATATTAAGCAACTATAAAGAAAAAATTATGGACTTTGCAGCAACTTGGATGGATTTAGAGTCTATAATACTCAGTGATCTGTTACAGAAACAAAGTACTACATGTACTCACTCATAAGCAGATCCTGAACACTCATCATAGTACTATAAGAAAGGGATTGGTAGTAATTGGACACTGCCAGTAGTAGAGGGAGCACAAAACACAGTAAGGTTACCTGAACTTTACTTGCATGATGACCACTTGTGTATCTAATCCTGAATTATACCCCACATCTTTAAAATAAAAATAACTTAAAAAAAACAAATTCCACTAGATCTAAGAAAATAGATAGACAGCAAAACAATAATAGTTAGAGATGTCATCAATCCAGTAAAAACAATAGATAGATCAAGAAGACAAAAATTCACCAAAAACCCTCAGAATTAAACTGGTTCTATAGCAAATAAATCTAACAGATATCTACAGAATATTCTATTTCAAAACTACAGAGTATACTTTTTTATCAGACATGAAATAATCTCCAAGATAGACCATCTAATAAGCCAAAATTCAAGTTTTAATAAATTTAAAAAAATGAAATTTTATTAAGCAACTTCTTGGACCACAGTGAAATAAAGCTAGAAATCAACTCCAAGAAAAACTCTCAAAACCAAATGACTACATGGAAATTAAACTCCTGAAAGCTCTTTAGGTTAAACAATGAAATCAACATGGAAATAAAAACAATCACTGAAATGAAAAACAACAACTTCACAAGTTATTGAAACCTCTGGAACATAGTCAAGGCTGTGCTCAGAGAAAACTTTCGAGCATCTAAGGCCTACATTTAAAAAACTGAACAATCACTTGTTGACAACTTAATGTGACACCTTAAAGAACTAGAAAAACACAGTCAAATCAAACAAAGACCAGAGCAGAACTAAACGAAATTGAAACCAAAAAATTTACAAAGGATCAATGAAACAAAAAGTTGATTATTTGAAGGGGTAAACAAAATTGATAGACCACTCCCTAGATTCATTAAGAAA
The DNA here is from genome assembly GCF_000164805.1 of Carlito syrichta. Lineage (NCBI taxonomy): Eukaryota > Metazoa > Chordata > Mammalia > Primates > Tarsiidae > Carlito > Carlito syrichta. The sequence goes on from NW_007259249.1 coordinate 53,603, forward strand.
TGAAGAAAGAATTCAATTTAACTCAACCAAAAATGAAAGTGGAAACATTACAACTGATACCACAGAAATACAAAAGATTATTCAAGATTATTATTAGCATCTCTATGCAAATAAACTAGACAATCTAGAGGAAATGGATAAATTCAGGGAAAAATACAACCCCCAACCTTAAATCAGGAAGAAATAGAAACACTGAACAGACTAATATTGAGTAGCAAAATTGAATCAGTAACTAAAAGAGTCCCATTTACAACTACAACAGCAAAACTCTAGGACCTGATGAACTCACAGCTACATTCCATCAAACTTTCATAGAAGAACTGGTACTAATTTTACTGAAACTATTCCATAACATTTAAAAGGAGGAAATTTTTCCTAACTCATTCTATTAAGCCAGTTTCACCCTAATATCAAAGCCAGGAAAAGACACAAGGAAAAAAGAAAACTACAGACCAATATCCCTGATGAACATAGATGCAAAAATTCTCAACAAAATACTAACAAACTGAATTCAACAGCACATTAAACAAAAAAGAAATCCACAGTGATCTAGTGGGTTTTAGCTCAAGAATTCAAGTATGGTTCAACATAAGCAAGTCAATAAATATGATCCACCACATAGAATTAAAAACAAAAATCATATAATCATTTAAATAGACACAGAAAATTCAGTGAATAAAATCCAGTATTTCTTTATAATTAAAACTCTCAGCAAAATATACATAGAAGAAACATTCCTCAAAATAATATAAGCCATACATGATAAACCCACAGCCAACATCATTCTGAATGAGAAGTTGAACACATTCTCCCTCAAAACTGGAGCAAGACAAGGATGTCCACAGGTACCACTCCTATTTATTTATATCTTTTGAAAAAATTTTCATCCGTACTTTGGAGTTATCTGCATATAGGTCTTACATATTATTTTTTAAGATTTATATTTTGGTATTTTATTTTTTGATGTGCTATTGTAAGTGATACTGATTTTTCATTTCAAATATCAATTATTCATTGCTGGTATATAGTAAAACTATTGACTCTCACATATTAACCTTGTTTCTTGTGATCTTTTTATACTCACTTAATAGTTCCAAGATATTTTTTTGTAGATTCTTTGAGATTTACTACATAGACAACCATGTCATTTGTGAATCAAGGTGGTTTTATTTATTTATTCCAGTATGTATACCTTTTGTTTCTTATCTTGCTGCACTAGCTAAGACCTTCAGTACAAAACTGAATAGAAGTAATGAGAGAGAACTTCTTTGCCTTATGCTCATCTTAAAAGTAAATCATCTCATTTCTCACAAGTATGATGCTATCTCTAGTTGTTTGACAGATGTTCTTTATTAAGTTAAGATAGCTCATTTTATGAGCATTTTTAATCATGAGTGAGTGCTGAATTTTATCAAATGCTTTTTATGCATCAATTGATATAATTATAATATTTTTCTCCTTTAACATATTGATATGGTTGATTGCATTAACTGATTTTCAAGTGCAGATCTAGCCTTGCATATCTAAGATAAATTCTACTTGGTTGTGGTGTATAATGCTTTTATACACATTTGGATTAAATTTGCTAATATTTTGTTGAGAATTCTTGTGTCTAGATTTGAGAGGGATAATGGTCTTGACTTTTCTTTTATAGTAATGTCCTTATCTGGTTTTGGCATTAACATAATGGAGGTTTCATAGACTGAGTTAGCAAGTGCTACCTCAGCTTCCATTTTCTGGAAGATACTGTGATAAATTGGTAATTTGTGGGGTAAGGGGGTTGGAGTCTCACTCCTTTGTCTAGGCTGGAGTGCAGTGGCATGCTCATGGCCACCCCAGCATTCACCTGCTGGGCTCCAGCGATCCTTCCACCTGAACCTTCCAAGTAGCTGGAGTTACAGGTGCGCACTACCACACCTGGCTAATTTTTTATTTAATTATAGAGACAAAATCTCACCAAGTTGCCCGAGTCAGTCTCAAAACCACAGACTCAGGCAATCCACTCACCTCAGCCTCCCAAAATGCTAGGTTTACAGGCTGTGCCACCAAGCCCAACTGGTAATATTTATTATTTAATTCTTAGCTAAATTAACCAGCAAAATCATTTGGACATGGTTATTTCACTTTTGGAAGGTTATTAATAACTAATTCATTTTTTAAAAAATAGATATAAGTCTATTTCTCCGATTGTGACTTTTGGTAGTTTGTATCTTTTAAGGATTGGTTTGTTTCATCAGTTACCAGATTGTGAGCATAGAATTATTCAGATATCCTTATGTTTATAATCTGTGCTATCAGTAGTGAATTTTTTAGATATTACCTTGTTCTGAAATTGCTTTGTCTTCAACTATAACTCCATGGTAAATCATGCTCCATTTCTTTACTTTTATCCCATCAAAGGATTTTTGTAGACAGCATTATACGGGATTATGTATTCTTTAGTCACTCTGGCAAATTCTGTCTCTTAATTGGTATATTTAGACAACTTATTTTGAAAGTAGATATTAATATATTTGGAATAATATTTGTGCCTGAGCCCGTGGATTTGAGACCCGCCTGGGCAACTTGGCGAGACCTCATCTCCACAATAAATCAAAAATTAGCCAGGCGTGGTAGTGCGTGCCTGTAGTTCCAGCTACTTGGAAGGTTGAGGCGGAAGGATTACCGGAGTCCAGCAATTCGAGGCTGCGGTGGCCGGGAGCGGCCACTGCACTCCAGTCTGGATGACAGAGTGAGACTCCAACTCAAAAAAATAATAATAATAATAATCACATTTGTAACTTCTTTCTATTTTTTTCCAGAGGGTTGTTCTTCTGCTTCCTCTGATTTTAATTGAACATTTTATGTAATTTTCCTTTCTTAATATTTCAATTATATTTCTTTTAATAAGACTTTGTGTTTGCTCTAAAGTTTACAATATACATTTTAACTAATTTATCTCCATCTTCTATTTGTACTATTCCATTCCATGTGTAATGCAGGAAGCTTATTACAGCGTATTCTCAATTACTCCCTCCTGTTCCTTGTTACATTGCTACTATTACTTTCCTTCATCCATTATTATAATCGTCTAAAGTATTTTAACATTTATTGCCCTAAACAAGTTATTTTTAGATCAATTAAGAATTAAAAATGAGTTTATTTCATCTTCATTGATTCCCTCTCTGTCGATGTTCTTTTTTTCTATCGATTCAAGTTTTTTACCTATTTTTTTCTGCCTATAGAACATATTTCAACATTTCTTGCAGAAAAGACCTGCTGGCCAGAAAGTCTGTCAGTTTTTGTCTACTAAAATCTTTATTTCTGTTTCACTTAAAGGATAATTTTGCTCTCTATAGAATTCTAGGTTCTTGGTGTTCTTATTTCAACACCCTAAAATATTTCATTTTGTTTCTTCTAGTAAGCAAGGAGTCAGACAAAAAGTACTTGTTATTCTACACTTAATCCTCTATAGGTAAAGTGCTGGCTTTTAAAATTCTGGATTCTTTCGAGATTTTATCTGTTTTTGGCTTTCTGCAGTTTAAATGTGATATGCCTAAGTGGAAATTGTTGGTATATATCATTCATAATGTTCTCTAAACTCCCAGTATCTGTGATTTGGTATTTGTCATTAATTTTGAAATATTCATAGCTATTATTATTTTCAATATTTCTTCTGCTATCTTTTATTTTCTTTTTTATATCTCAATTACTTTGAAATTGTTCCATAAATCTTGTATTTCTTGTTCCACATGTGTGCATGTTCCTTTTTTTATTTCTCTTTTTATTTTTATTGACCTATCTTCAAGCTAACTAATTTTTTCCTCTAAGCTATCTAGTGTAGTAATATGCCCATCAGAAGTGTATTTCATTTCTGTTACTATTTTTTTCTAGCGTTTCTTTCTTATTTTAGAATTTCCATCTCTCTATTATGATTGTTTATCCTTTCTTGTTTGTTGTCTATTGTTTTCCATTAGATGCCTTAACATATTACTCTTTTATTTCATTATCTAAGTGATAAAGCCAAACCTGTGTCATATCTGAGTCTTGTTCGAATGCTTTTTTTGTCTCTTTAGGTTGTTTATCTTGCCTTTTTTTGTATGCCTAATAATTTATTGTTGAAAGCCAGACATGTTTTAGATAACAACAAATGAAATAAAATGGGCATCTACTGTTAGGATAATCCAGTTAGGAATTGAGCTTTTAAAGATGTTTGTCACAACTATATGATAGAACTATATGCAAGTTATAAATATATATACATATATATGCTATATATATACACACACACATATATATACATACTACATGCAAGTTATATATATATACATATATAACTATATGTAAGAGGCTTTGAATTTCTTGTTTTTATTTTCCCGTTTATCTTTGAGATTCTCTAAGAACTCAGCAAAAGCCTGTGTCTTTCAATCTTTTCAGAAAAAAGTCATTATTATTAAGATGTGGGGAATAAAATCATCCTACAATGTTATAATTAAAGTATAATCTTTTAATGGGCCTGTGTCTCTGGTATGTAACCCTCATAGATATTTCTTTTTATACAGCTTTCAATCCTCTGATAAAACAGGAAGGCAAGAACAGGCAAAAAATAAGATGAGTAACCTAATCTTACTGAAACAAAGCTCTGGTAAAGACTTTTTCACCAGAAAGTAGGCCTTTGCTATGGAGAAGGCATTGGACATATTCACAAGGTTTATTTTTTCTTTTCCCTGCCAGTGTCATAAGAGGAACTTTCTCATATTTTCACAATGAGAACCTAGTGTGTTTCCAGTAAAGTGTGGGAAGTGGCTTTTAAACTGCAGACTCTATTCGTAGTTCACACATAACCTCCAACGATTTATCAAAAATTACCTGTTTATGGCCCTAGCAGCTTGTTCTGAAAATAATAAGCTCTTGACTGTGACTCCTAGAATTCACTCACCTCTCAGGGTCTTAGAGTAGTTTCCACTGGAAACTTATTTACTTCTATGATAGATCAAAGAATGTAGATAAATGACTGAATATGTTTAGACTTGGAAGCTCTGAAAAAGATACAATTCTAACTGTCGCTTTGTAGAAAGTTGTGAAATCAGAAAACGTGAGTCCTCTAATTTTTTCTTCTTTTGAAGTATATTGATAGGAACACTTCTACATTAATTCTAGGATCTGCTTGACAATTTATGCAAAAAAGTTGGAATTTTAATAAGAATTCCATTGACTCCATAGATGTACTTGGGGGGAAGTACTGGCATCTCAACAATATTAAGTCTTCCAGTCAACATACACAGAATATCTTTTTATTTATTTACATTTTCATTAAGGTTTTTCAACAGGTTTTAATTTTTGAAAACAAATCTTACACTATTTGTCAAATTTATACATAAATCTTTCATATATGGTGTTAGCTGTAGGATGATTATAGATACACCATATCAAGTTCAGGAAGTTTCTATTTCTAGTTTGTTGAGTGTTTTTATTATGAAGCAGTGTTGAATTTTGTCAAATGTTTTTTCCACATCTATTATGATGATAATATTTTTTCCATTGTTTCATTAATATAACAAATTACACTGATTGATATTCATATGGTAAACTAACCTTGCACTTAAAGTTAAATCCATGGTTTATAATCCTATTTATATGTTGCTAGCATTTTATTGAGAATTTCTACATTCATATTCATAAGGCATTAATATGTGATTTACATTCCTTGAGATGCAATTTTCTGCATTTGGAATCATGGTCATAATGGTAATAAGGTGGAAAATGGCCCTTTCTATTTTATAAATAATCGGTATTAATGATCTTTAAATCTTTAAATTTGGTAGAATTCACCAGTGAAAACATCTGAACCTGGACTCATTTTTATGGAACTGGATTTAAGTTACCAATTTGATCTATTTGTTATGGGTTTCATTTTGATTTTTTAATTTATTTATTTACTTACTTATTTTGGTTCAGCTTTGAAAGGTCGTGTTTTTCAGGAATTTGTCTAAGTTATTTAATTAGTGGCATATAGTTGTTCAGAGTATTACTTCTCTCTCTCTCTCTCTCTCTCTCTCTTTCTCTCTCTCTCTCTGTCTCTCTCTCTGTGTGTGTGTGTGTGTGTGTGTGTGTTTCTTTGTCTCTGTCTCTTTTCTCTCTTGGTAATGTCAATAGTGATGTCCCATATTTCATTTCTGATTTTGGTAACTTCAGTCTTCTTCTCTCTTTTCTTGGTCAGTCTAGCGAAAATGTAGTCAATTTTGTTGATATTTTTAAAGAAAAAACTTGTGGTTACATTGATTTTCTATCCTTTATTTTACTTATTCTCTATCTAGTCTGTTTTGGTTTTTTTTTCATTCTACTACTATTTTGAATTTAGGCTGCTCCTTTCAGTTTCTTAAAGTGGAATATTAGGTTATTACTAGAATCATTTCATTTTTGTGGATATTTACAGCTATAAATTTTCCTCTGAACATTATTTTATCTGTATCTCAAAAGTTTGGGAAAATAAAGGGATATACAGAAACTGAAAAAGCCAGCCACCAGCAGAGTTGACTACACAAAATGTAAAGGATATTTTTTACTTTTTAGTTCTTAAAGAAAATGGGAAAACAATATATTGTGGAATTTATAATAAAAGTAAAGTACAATGCATGATAATAGCACAAGCATAGAAAGAGGGGAAATTGGAAATATGCTGTTTTAAAGTTTTTAAATAATATGTAACATCTCATAATACTTAAACTATGACAAATCAAAGTTAATGATTTACACTATAAACTGGAAATAAGTCAGTTTTTATTGGATATATATCCAATAAGCTAATTTAAAAAAAGAAAAGCTCAAGGAAGAATGAAAAAAAGATATATGAAAGAAAAAGGAAAACAGTAAATTATACCCAACCACATCCACAATAACTTTAAACTAAAAAGGTCTGCTGAGTACTAAATCAAGAAGCAGAGTGTCAGGTTAAGCTTTTTAAAAAATCTTTGTATATATTCCTCAAGAAACCCAGTCAAAATACTACAAAAAACTAGTCAAAATAAAGCTGGATTTTAGACCAAAAAATATTGCTATGAATAAAGTCAGTTCACAATGATAATGAGTTCAGTTCATTAAGAAGTCGTACCACCCTTTAACATTTATGAACCTAATAAGAGAATTTCAAAATACATGAATCAAAACAGTGATAAAACTATAAGAAAAAATGGACAAATATACAATTATATACCAGGAATTAAAATACATGAAGTATAAAATAATAAAAATGAAGAGAAATAGCAATATCCATAGATGCAATGGAAAATTGTTACCTCTCATACAATAATTGATAGAACAAGTAAAAAGAATCACTAAGGTCATAGAATACTTGATCAATGATATCAACCAGATTTACCTACTTTAGATCATTATAATTTCTTCTCCCAACAAATGCAAAAATGGTCTTTTCAGTTGCACTTGGAACATTTACCAATATACATTCTAACCTGACTCATAAAATAAATGTAAATAAACTTAAAAGATCTAGAATCACACAAAGTTTGTTCTCTGATCAAAAGAAATTTTCTTTTTAGGAAAACTTAATATCTGTCATTTGCATACAAAATATTTTAGAATAGTACAGTTCCACAGAAAGTGCTCCCATTAGACCTGAGATTAGAATAAGTTTCTCATTTATCAACAACTTACACCTTATTGTAGTTAAAATTTTTGATAGTGTTAATTGAGCTTTCTTGTTCTTTTCATCTAAACTTGACTTTTCTTTTGGCCACTTCTCTGAATATTATTTACCTTTGCAATAGTCTGTCCAAAGTTTTATTTGAAGAGAAATGATAGAATGACTTTCTCAAAACTGTGGTGCCAGGAAACATTATTCAGTCATTTTTAACTAATCTTTTGATTTTCCCTTCTAATTCACGTTGTCAGAGAAGAAAACAAGTATTTTGTAGCTTGGTTGTTTCAAACTTACAGATGAGTGAATGTTTCAAAGATTTAGATTAGATTAAGGCTGTGTATTTAGATTAAAGCTTTGGATTTAAATTAAAGTTATGGATTATTCACAAAAATGATAACGTACACACACATCCTACACACACATATGCCCCACACACATCCTACACACATACCATGCATAACATGCCACCATTTTAAAGAATTTCATATCCCCTAGATTAAGAATGTCTATATAAGCAGAAATATAACATTTTAATTCAAAATGATTTTCTCATTTATTATTGTATTTGTAAATCTTTAGTTATTGGAAGAAAATATAATACAAAACTACTTAGTTTTTGAAATTACTGTGGTAACCAAGACAGATTTTTACATTAATTTTAACTGTATTATTTATATAGTAACTACATAATTTTTTTTAAAAAGTAAAAGTGCAAGTCTACAACAGTTTATGTATTCACCTCTTGATTCTACATAAATAAACTCTGCCATAGCTCAATGGCTCTACTATAAGTCACAGTACTATATAGTGAACCATTAAATTTCTGGTAAATATCTTTTTTATTTCCCTTGTGTTTCTAAAATGCTGAGTTACAAACTACAGTAGCCCTTTGAACTATCATGCTTATTGTTATAAAATACCTCCTGTGGGCACTATGTGAAAGCAAAGCCAGAAAGAAACATCTGAACATTACAGAACAATTGCATATGCAAATCATGATCATCACTATGTATATCATATTTCAATACAAAGGAAAATAATTACAACGGTGGTGTTTTCCCATTTCCATACATTTTTATAAATATCTGCTCATTTGACTTTATAACAGTCCTATGAAAAAATAGTTATTATTAGTGTTGTTTTATTTTAAAAGTAACAATGTTCAACAGAGAGTTATTATTAGTGTTGTTTTATTAAAAAAGTAACAATGTTCCAAGAGAACAAATTAGTTTCCACCTTAGTTCTATGGTTATGGTTCACTTTAATAATCCCTAGTTTTAAATGATAAAATATAAAATAAAAAGCATTTATAAATCTGAATTTTATTTGTTGCTTCATAGATGTCATAAAGAATGATTTTTAAAGGACTGAAACAGAATTTAGAAAATAGTGATCTGTAAGTTATTCTTAAAACAATAAATATTACAGAACGCCCTTGATAGGAAAGCATAGAGACACAATTTTTTTTATCAAATAAACTGTCTCCTCAAAGTTATCCATCTTGTTACTATTACTTGCAGCAAGGGAGTCTTGGCATATCAGAGAAGTCATAAAATAAACTCACAAATATAAAATTTAATGAGAAATCAAATAACATAAACCAATCTCATAAAAAAGAATGAGGAGAAGAAATAAAAAACAGCCAAGAAAAAAAATCTAACTTTACCACTCTTGATGGTTTGCCAGTTCACTGACTGCTATAAAAAAAAAAAAATCACTGTTATTAATGGATCAAGGGCTGAAATATCTGGAGAATGGAAGGAGAGATTGCCAGGGTTAGTGTTTTTCTTGGGTTGAATATACAATTTACAGCAAGGATTATGTGGCACTACCAGCACCAAAATGTAAGGATTGACCAGATCTTCAATTTTTTTGTACAATATTATTTACTATTAAAAGTAAAAATACAGTATAGTGATGATATAATTTTAAGTTTCACATGATATACAGAAAACACCTCCAGTATTAAACCAGATAATTTGCATTTGTATCTTAACTTTTCAGCTGATTAATGTGCTGTCATTAAAGTTGCTTCACCTTTCTGACCCTACTTTTCTTTGTATAATATGAGACACTCATGCTAACAAATGAAACATGCCAATAGTAAAAGATTAGTAGGCAAGTACAACACTACCTTAGGTAAGTACTTCAAAGACACGATTCAGCACAAGTTTTAATTGTACATGAGAGAGAGCTTCAAATGATAATAATTGTTTTAAATATTTATTCAATGAATATGTATTATAAAATTACCGTGTTACCCTATATTAGGTACTGGATAATATCACTAGATATTCTGGAAAAGAAAATATACCAAAATAATATGTACATAAAGCTTCTAGCACATTTATACAAAACAAATATTGTTGTGTCATTTTAAAAGGCGATTCTGCCCAATATGAGGCATTAGAATTTTAATTTTCTTCAAATATAAAAGTAATAATTACTTATTTTTTAAAAGACATAGACATATACAACAATGTCCTAAAAAGAAAACAAAATTATCTAAAATACTGACAGATTGCCCCTATTTAATATACCTCAAAAAAGTTATAATGTAGTATATACATATACATTTAAAAGTCAAATAACACTAAAAACAGTCCTCAGTTCCAGACTGTCATACCACCCCCAGCTCTGATTGGTGGAGACAGCCACTTTTAACATGTTTAGTTACCTTGTGTTTCTAATATTTACTTCCATATATGTAGATAATAAGATTTGCAACATTTACATCAATGTACTATATATCAATTCCATTTTGTTTTACACAAGAGTTAAGTATTTTATACTTATCACCTTCTTCTTCATAGATTGTTGTTCTCGTTTTCTATTGTTGCTATAACAAATTATCACAAAATTTGCTTAAAAATTGCAGATTATCAACTCACAATTCTGATAGGTCAACTAGTTTCTGCTCTGGGTCCCACATCCCCAAAATAAAGATGGTGGCCAGCCTGGGCTTTTGTCTGGAGGTTCTTGGAGATAATCTGCTTCCTGGCTTTCTCAAGTAGTTGACAAAATTCAGTTGCATGTGGCTGTACTCTGAGATTCTCATTTTCTTATCGAATGTCAGCTGGTGACTATTTATTCTTTGGTGCTTCTCCCTGTTCCTTACATATGGCTTCCTATATCTCAGAGTGAGCATGACAAATTTGTGAACACCAAGGGGTAAAAGCCACTATGAATGACCTTAGAAGCTTTCTGCCACAGTCTGATGTCCAGCCCCCAGTGATTCACAGTCCTCACATACAAAATGCATTCACCACATCCCAAAGATCCTAACAGTCTCATCCCCTTACATAACTTGCTCAAATTCTATGATCTCATCATCTAGATTAAGACTTGGGGCAGATGAGGTTCCTGGGTATAACCCCTCCGGGACAGTACTTTGGGGGACAATTTTTTATCGTCTATTGACCTGTGAAACTAATGAGGAAAATTATCTCTCCCAAATACAGCCAACCTGTAGTGGAACATGCATAGGATAATAACTATGGTTATTTTTGTTCAGATGAAAATGAGAGGGTAAAAGGGAGTCACTGGTCCATAGCAGTTAAGTAGGGCAGGTGGACACATTCTAGCCATAATTCCTCATTTAGTTTTCAAAGTCTATAAATAATTCTTCCTGGCTCTCATGTCAATTGTTTGGACTCTTGGTAGTGCCTTTTGAGTCAAATCTCCTTTTATCTAAAAAGGAACATGTATTTACAAAGAAATTGTATCAGCCTGATTCCTGCCAGTAGAATTTGGGTTTGCCTTATATTTTGTAACCTTTCGGTCTTTTTCAGTTCAAGAAGGCAGTTTTTGGCCAAAATAAATTTCTCAAAATTTTGTAGGTCTCCCATAGATTTCACTGAATCTTATTACTTTATTCAAAAGCCACACCTACAGATATTTTGAGATAACATCTCTACCTTTAGGCCCAGCTGAGATGTCTGAGAGACAATGCCCTTGAACTTCCTAGCAGCCCTAGAGTTTTATTCAGTGGATCTAAGAGCTCTTTGTGTAACTGAATACTTCGACCTTTTTCTTTCTGAGATTTTAACAAAACGTTGTAGAGTTAACATCTCAGTCTTTACTCTAGAGCACACTTTCCTGAAAGCGAATCTCTTATTTTAGTATCTGTTTTCATAAGGAGAGAGTGAGAATTTTCAAAATCATTTAGTACTGGTTCCTTTTTATTTAATAATCATCCCTCAATTTATCTCTCTCCTTTTCCATTTTACTATAGGCACCAAGAAGTAACCAGGTATCACCTTCAACAACTTTATTGGAAATCATAGTTATATAACTAAAATCATCACTTAAACTGTATCTGGAGAAATAAAAATTCTGCTTTCCATATAGCTGCAGAATGGAATTTTGCTAAACTCTTTTGCTACTGCATAACACAAATTTCCCATTTCTCAGTTTTCAATCACCTATTCCTCACTTCTTTCTGATCCTCCAGAGGCAGCTACTCCCAAGTCCAGATTACTACTAACAATCTGTTTAATTTTCTATTACGCTTTTAAAAATCTTCCATCATCAGTACACTGTTCAATTCTAAAGTCACTCACATTTTTAGGTAATTGTTACTACAGCATCCTGCATCTGACGACAAAATCTGTATTAGTTTTCTGTTGCATAGCAAATTACCACAAACCAAGCAACTTAAAACACCAGACATTTATTATTTCACAATTTCCATGACTCAGGGTTTTAGACAGGTTTTAGTAGGGTTCTCTGAGCTTTCACAAGGTTATCATTCAATCTACTAAAGATTCTTTTAGGTTTTTAAGAACTAATTGGTCACAATTTGCAAACCACACAAATTTCTGGAGCACTGGGTGGTCTATATGTGGAACGCATGAATTGATGTGGAGACACTGTTGCTATGATGAGTTTTACGTATGAAACTTCTCAATCTGGACAACTTGGTGTTAAAACAAAATTATAAAATTTAGCTTAAGTAGTTTGTATTTCACATTATGTAGGGTTTGGTACAGTTAATCTTTTTATGAATTATATTTCATCTTGAAAAAAGTGGTTCTAGGATAGAGATTCTGGAAGCAAAGTCTCAATTTTTCAACCAACTCATCTTTAACAAAGGCTCCAACAACAACCAGTGGGGAGAGGAGAACCTATTCAGTAAATGGTGCTGGGAAAACTGACTGACCATGTGCAGCAGAACGAAACAGGACCCCCAACCATCACCATACACAAAAATCAACTCCAAATGGATCAAATCATTCTACAAAAAAGATACCTGCACAAGTATGTTTGTTGTAACTCTATTCACAATAGCGAAAACATAGAACCAACCATGCTGCCCATCGTAGCTGGACTGGATTTAAAAAATGTGGTACATATGTACAGTGGAATATTATGCAGACATAAAGAAAGACAAACATATGGACTTCACAGAACTTGGATGGATTTAGAGTCAATCATACTCAGTGATCTATCAGAGAAACAAAGAAAAGAGTACCATATGTTCTCACTCATAAGTAGACCTTGAACAATTATCATAATACTATAAGAAAGGGATTAGCAGTAGTGGGAAACTGTCAGGGAAGGATTGGCAGTTGAGGAAACTGCTAGGGGAGGGAGGTGCACACCTCATCAACAAGGGGAACTGCAAAATCAATGTTTGTATACCTAACCCTGAATTGTACCCCAAATCTTTAAAATAAAAAAATAAAAAATAAAATAAAATGGTGGTTCTATCTCATTTCTAAAATGGTCCAGCATGATATTTTCTGGGATAAAAAGACAAGATGGAGAAGGATGGAAACCAGAATAATAGTTCTGGTTTAAGAAACTAAAATGAATTCAGCACTTGCTGTGGGCAGGAGTATCTACCATCCCCAAGGCATCTCTCCAGAAAAGACTGAAGAGATCAGCTGACACCTGGCCCACACTACTACCTGTAGCAACAGTCCAGGCATAGGAAGCAGGGCCTGTGGAGCAAGCACAGGGAGGAATTCTGGAACTGAGCTGTGCTAGAGGGGAAAAACACGAACCACCACCATTTTCTCTTTGCTGGGACTGGGCAGAGACCTGCTTTATCTTGCCCAATTCTGAACTGCCTGCATCCTAAATAGCCTGCATCCTGAGACCAAGAGGTGATCTCTGTACCCCTCTAAATAGACCATTATTGCCCAGAGAGGATACTTCAAGTGCATGATACTGGAGAGACAGATGCCCCACCCCCACATTAGACCAAGCACAGACACATGCAATCAGAGTGGGAGACCTAGCGGTAGACAATTTGGGAACTTTTCCCAGGAAAATCTGCTGGAGTCAACTGAACGCTGGCACTGAGGGCTGCAGATGGAACTCAGGGAGGGAACCTGAGGCAGACTCCCAAGGAAGCAGTAGGAGAGCCCACCGTGAACTTGGATGGAGCTCCAGAGCCCTGCCACCAGGTCCTGAAATCCAAAGACTGATAACTTCTGGGAAGGGAGCAATAGCTCCTGGAAGAAAAACTGAGCAGATTCTCTAACACCTAGGCAGAGAAGTACTTCAGGGCAGCCTCTGCAGAACAACAGAACAGCATCTTGAGACCAGGCGCTGATCTCTCCATTGCATTGGGGCTGCTCTTTTGACCTCAGAGAATATTGTCCCCAGTGCACAAGCCCTGGCAAGTAATGGCAGATGGGGAACTCCAGACAATTCACCCTCCATCCTGAGCTAGTTGCTGGGTGATATCTTCAGACAGTAGAAATGACCAAGCAGGAGGCTTATGGCAGTATTGCTTTGTTTGTTTGATTATCTCATTTGGTTGCTTTGTCTGTTAGTTGTTTTTTTCATTCTTTCTTTTCATTCCTTCTTCTATTCCTTTTTCTTTGTTCTTTCTGTTTGTGTATGTGTGTGTATTTTCTTTCTCTTTTTCTTTTTCTATTTCTCTGTCTTCTTTTCCTTTCTCCTCCTTCCCCTTTATGTCTTCCTTCTCCTCTATCTTTTCCCTTTTATACCCTGTCTTGTACTCAGGGACTATGCTAGCATACCCACTGTAAGGTCATATTGTACAGAGATAGAGAGCATATCACAGCTGACCCATTCACCAGATAGCAAACAATATGACCTGGAAATAGGTTTTGAATCCTTGTAACCCTCCTCATCCCCTAGTAAGTGCTCAAACTTGTAAAGAGACAGCACAATGCCCCACACCCCCAATCCTACTTCATAATTGAACAAACACGGAGCACCAGCTCAAAGAAGGACAAAAGGTAGAGCAAATACCAGAGGTAACTGCTTCTCCATTTTCCACTGAGCAATGGAATTAAAGAGAAAAGAGAACTGCTACAAATGAAAGAATACAAAGAACAACTGGTAACTAGAACTCACGCAAAAAGTCAGTGCTGAAAGAACAGATACTAGGGCACAAACAATGGCTGTTTCTGAGAATGACAGTACATAGACGTTACTTAGAGAGATCAGAGAATTGTTGGATAGAATGGATACAAATCAAGACATGCAAGGGCTAAAACTAAATGAAAGTGCAATGGAGCTAGACAAACTCAAGAAAGGGTACTTAGAAATAACAGAAATAAAGAACTCCATCCAAAAAAAAAAAATGACACTGGCAAGCATGAGAAACAGAATTGAACAAGCAGAAGAATCTCCGTGATGGAAGACCAAAATATGGAATTAACCCAATTTATTAAAATACACACAAAAAAACTTAAGAAAAAAGAAACTCTCCAAGAGAAGTGTGGTGTTAACAAGAAACCAAACCTACACCTGATTGGAATACCTGAAATAGAAAGAAAAACAGAAAATACCCTGGAACAAACATTTCATGAGGTCATTCAAGAAAACTTTCCTCGTTTGGTGAAAGAGAAGACTATACAAGAACAAGAGATTCAGAGAACCCCTGTAAGACATCTTATGAGAAGACTAATCCCTAGACACATAGTAATTCACTTACACAAAGTAGGTGTAAAAGAAAAAATCCTAGAGGCAGTAAGGGAAAAATGTCAGACTACCTACCGGGGGAGACCAATCAGAATTGCTGCAGACTTACCTGAAGAAACACTATAGGCCAGAAGGAATTGGACCACAATATTTAATGCTCTCAGAGATAAACAATTTCAGCCAAAAATTTCCTATTCAGCAAGGCTAAGCTTCATCAGTGAGGGAGAATTAAATCCTTCCCAGACATCCAATCCCTAATAGAATATGGTGCTTTGAGACCAGCTTTACAGGAGATACTTAAAAAGGTGCTGTGCAGAGAAGAAAAAAAGCTTCAAAAGAAAGACTGTATACGTCCCAAGATCACAAACAAACACAAAAGCAGCAGAATATATAGCATACCCAAAAAATGAAAACACACACGTATATGAACACAAAAGCTAAATGAAAACAAAATAGTCTTATAAGAGAATTATGACAGGGACAAACTCTCTGTTTCAATAAACAGCCTACATGTGAATGGACCAAATGTACCACTGAAAAGACATAAGTGGAAAACTGGATAAAAATTCATGACTCAGTAATATGCTGTCTCCAGGAAACACATCTCACCACAAAGGATGCTCACAGACACAAAGTTAGAGGAGGGAAAATGAATTTGAGGTGAATGGATCATAAAAGAAGACAGGAGGAGCAATCTTAATATCAGACGAAACAAGCTTTAAGCTATTAAAAATTGAAAAAGACACAAAAGGGCACTACATAATGATAAAAGCTTCAATTCACCAACAAAAAATATCCATCCTAAACATATATGCACCCAACACAGTAGCAGCAGCTTTTATAAAGCAGCTATTAAGTAAACTAAAAAAATATGTTGACTATAACACTATCATAACTGGAGAATTAAGTACCCCACTAACAACCCTAGATAGGCAAAACAGTCAACAAAGAGATTCAGAGCCTCAACTTGATGCTTGACCAAATGGGCTTAGTAGATACCTAGAGAACACTCCAGCCAACAACTACAGAATTTACATTCTATTCGTCACCATATGGAACTCCAAGGTTGACCATATCATTGGCCATAAATCATGCATAAACAAATTTCACAAGATTGAAATATGGCCAGACACCTTCTCAGATCACAGTGGAAAAAAAATATATATCACACTAATAAAATTCCCCCAACACCCCACAAAGACATGGACATTAAGCAGCACGATGCTGAACAACTCCTGGATCAACACAGAAATCAAAACAAAAGTTAAAAGATTCTTGGAAGCCGGGCTCAGTGGCTCAGCCTGTAATCCCGTGCTTTGGGAGGTTGAGGTGAGTGAATTGCCTGAGCCCGCGGGTTCAAGACACGCCTGGGCAACTTGGTGAGACCTCATCTCTACAACAAATCAAAAAATCAGCCGGGTGTAGTAGCGCATACCTGTAATTTCGGCTACTTCTGGCTGAGGTGGAAGGATCGCCGGAGCCCAGCAGGTCGAGGCTGCAGTGGCCCAGAGTGGCCGGAGTCTGGGTGGTGGAGTGAGACTCCAACTCAAAAAAAAAAAAAAAATTCTTGGAAACTAGTGAAGATGAAGAAACATCTTTCCAAAACATCTGGGATGCCATGAAAACAGTAGTAAGAGGAGAATTTATGCCTCTACAAACACACAGCAAAAAAGCAGAATGAGAACAAGTTAACAGCCTAATGAATCACCTAAGGGAGCTGGAAAAGCATGACCACAAAACCCTAACTTCAGTAGAAGTCAGATCACCCAAAGTAACAACCCAAATACAGGACACAGATGACAAAAATACTATAGAAAAAAATCAATGAAACAAGAAGCTGGTTCTTTAAAAGAATAAACAGGATTGATGGATCCCCTAGCCAGAATGACCAAGAAAAAGAGAGAAAAAGCCCAAATAAACTTAATCAGAAATGCAAAAGATCAAATCACAACTGATCCCAAAGAAATACAAAAGATTATCAGAGATTACAATGCACAACTGTAAAGAAACAAATTCAATAACCTCAATGTAATGAAGGACTTTCTGATATCACACAACCTCCCAAAGTTGAAACAAGAAGAAATTGAGATCCTAAATAGTCCAATAACAACCCAGGAAATTGACTCTGTCATAAGAAAACTAACTACAAAAAAAGGTCCTGAACCAGACGAATTTCCAGCAGAATTCTATAAAACATACAAGGAGGAGTTAATACCAATTCTATTGAAAGTACTCCAGACAAGTGAGAAAAATAGAATTCTCCCCAAATCACTTATAAAGCTAACATCACACTCCTACACAAACTGGGTAAGGATGCAACTAAGAAAGAGAACTACAGGCCAATATCCTGATGAACATAGATGCAGAAATACTCAGTGAGAGTCTGGCAAATCGGATCCAGCAATGCATCTCAAGAAACATCCATCATGACTATGTAGGCTTCATCCCCAGGATGCGGGGTTAGTTCAATATCTGCATGACCATAAATGCAAATAAACACATCAGCAAATGTTAAAACAAGAGCAATACACTTTCAAGAAAAATTCAGTATCCCTTCTTAATAAAAACTCTTGAACTCCCAGACATAGAGGGAACATACCTCAAAATGGTAAAAACCATCTGTGACAAACCCATAACCAACATACTGTTAAATGGACAGAAATTAGAAGAATTTCCCCTGAACAAAGGAATAAGATACTCTCACTCCTCCTGTTCAGCATAGTGTTGGAAGTCCTACCTAGAGCAATCAGTCAAGAGAAAATAAATCAGGGGTATCCAAATAGGAAAAAAAGAGGTCAAATTATCTCTCTTTGCTGATGATATGATCCTATACCTATAACAATTCAAGAGAATCTGTCAAAATCCTCCTTGAACTGATAAAGGACTTTGGCAAAATCTCAGGGTAACAACATAAGCATGCAAAAGATAATCACATTCTTATACACCAACAAAAAAGAGGCAAAGAACCAAATACAAAGCACAGCCCCATTCACAATAGCTTCAACAAAAAAAGAAAGAAAGAAAGAAAGAAAGAAAGAAAGAAAGAAAGAAAGAAAGAAAGAAAGAAAGACCTCAGTATCTTCTAACCAGAGAAATGAAAGATTTTCATAATGAAAACTACAAAACGTGGCTCAAAGAAATCAAAGATGACACGAACAAGTAGAAAAACATTCCATGCTCATGGATTGGAAGAATTAACATTGTTAAGATGTCCATCCTACCAAAGGCAATCTACAAATTCAACATAATACATATTAAATTACCAACATCATTCTTCCCAGACCTGGAAACAATACAGAAATTTGTATATTACACATAAACAATCATGAATGACCAAAGCAATCCTTAGCAAAACAAAAACAAAAAACAAACACACACACACACACACACACAACAAACAAACAAAGTGGGAGGTATCACACTTCCAGACTTTAAACTTTATCATATGGCTACAATAATCAAAACAACATGGTATTGGTACAAGAGCAGGCACATAGACCAATGGAACAGGATAGCGATTCCAGAAGCAAAACCTTAATTTTTCAACCAGCTCATCTTCAACAAAGACTCCAACAAAAACCATTGGGGAGAGGAGAACCTATTCAGTAAATTGTGCTGGGAAAATTGGCTGACCATGTGCAGAAGAATGAAACAGGACCACTACCTATCGCCATACACAAAAATAAACTCCAAATGGATCAAAGACCTCGATATAAACCTCAAATGTTAAGAATCTTAGAGAACACAGGAGACACCCTTATGGAAATCAGAATAGGTGACCAATTCCTGATCAAAACCCCCAAAACCCATGCCATAAGAGATAAGATTGACCTCACCAAACTGAAAAGCTTCTGCAAAGCAAAAGATGCCATTAACAGAGCAGGGAGACAGCCCATAGAATGGGAAAAAATATTTGCCAACTGTATATCTTACAAAGGCTCAACATCCAGGATCTATAATGAGCTCAAACATGCCAAAAGGAAAAAAAAAAAAATAGCTCCACTAAAAACTGGACCAAAGACATGAATAGACACTTCTCAAAAGAAGATATACAAGCAGTCAACAGACCCATGAAAAAAATGCTCAGCCTCACTAATCATCAGAGAAATGCAAATCAAAACCACATTGAGATACCACCTAACTCCAGTAAGAATGGCCATCTTTAATAAAACATAAAACAACAGATACTAGCAAGGATGGGGAGAAAAGGGAACACTTCTATACTGTTGATGGGAATGCAAACTAGTTCAGCCTCTATGGAAAACAGTGTGTCAATTCCTAAAAGAACTACAAATTGACCTTCCATACTACCTAGCAATTCCTTCTCTGAGAATATACCCAGAGGAACTTAATTCATTCTACAAAAAAGATACCTGAACATGCATGTTTATTGCAGCACTATTCACAATAGCAAAAACATGGAACCCAACCATACTGCCCACTGAAACTGGACTGGATTTTTAAAAAGTAGTACACATACATGATGGAATATTATGCAGCCATAAAGAAGAACAAAATTATGGACTTCACAGCAACTTGGATGGATTTAGAGTCTGTCATACTCAGTGATCTATAACAGAAACAAAGAACTGAGTACCACATGTTCTCACTCATAAGTAGATCCTTAATATTCATCATAATACAATAAGAAAGGGATTGGCAGTAGCGAGACACTGCCAGGTGTTGGGGACACGTAACATCAATAAGGGAATCTGATCTCAAACCAAAGAGAGGCCCAAACTTTACCTGTACAATGATCACTTGTATACCTAATTCTGAATTTTGCCCACATATTTAAAATACAACAATTTTTAAAAATAAGAGAGACTAAAACTTTTTTGACTTTTCTATATAAATTAAACTTATTTATAGTTTCTCTTTTTGATGAAAATTTTTAAAAATGAAAAAGTATATTCTAAGTCAATCATTATATATTATGTGTAAGGGAATGTTTTGATTATCAATTTTCTCCAGTGAAGTTACTACATCCAGAGCAATAGACATAACTGATATAAACACCTGGAAAATATGTTATTTTTTACTATTTTTTAAAAACCCTTCTTAGTTTTGTATTAACCAAACAAACAACTTAAATGTGAACGTGATAAGAATCGTCATATTTAGCCGGATTCGGTGGCTCAGCCTGTAATCCCACGCCTTGGGAGGCTGAGGTGAGTGGATTGCCTGAGCCCACAGGTTCGAGACCCACCTGGGCAGCGAGACCTCATCTCTACAATAAATCAAAAAATCAGCCGGGCGTGGTAGCATGCGCCTGTAATTCGCTACTCGGAAGGCTGAGGCGGAAGGATCGCCGGAGCCCAGCGAGTCGAGGTTGCAGTGGCCGGGAGTAGCCACTGCACTCCAGTCTGGGCAACAGAGTGAGACTCCAACTCAAAAAAAAAAAAAAAAAAAAAATCGCCATATTTTTCAATGTACTGGCCATAGTCTTGTAATTTTTCCAAAGGATGTAGTGTTGCTTCTAGTTTGCCATTTTGCAGGGCATTCATACAAAACACTTTCATGCCCTTCTTACCAAAATAATTTCATACCCTTTCCACCCTCACTGTAAGTTTCTGTCACAAGTGAAAGGATTCTGCCAGAAACTAGGTATATTTATTCCCCAATAAATTTTCTAGGACTGGGTAAATGACCATAAGATGCATCCATCCTTCCATAGAATTTCTGTTAGTCTAACTTTATCAACTCTTCAGTGGTCACATGATTACATTAACTCATGTCTTGTAACATTTGGGATCTTTGGGAATAAGCACAAAAGCATAATCTATATCAGTTAACTCCAGGAATGTAGATAGAAAGAGATATTTTTTTAAGTGTACAATCAACTTGGCAATTCTGTATGCCCATTTGGGAAAGTCGGGTGAATATCACCAGCCTAACCCATGATAACCCCTTATAACACAGGGTCTTTCCCCAAAGGATCTTAGCCTCTTTCTTTATGTAACACCAGGTCTGTGGCCTGGCTTAAGCCTTCACACAATGTAAGAGTTCATGAAACATCATATTAAATAGAATCAGATTTTTTACCAAAATATCTGGAATTTCCACCCATAAATGCCTAGCAGAACATATCCAGCTGCCTATTTTAAGGATCCTGTGATTGATTAATAATTGTCATAAATATTGGTATGTCAAAGCAGTTTGGTTTCTGTAAATCCTTGTAGCTAATTTTATTAACTGCTTCTAACACACACAGACACACACACCCCCATATATATTTTTGAGTTGGAGTCTTACGCTGTTGCCTAGACTGGAGTGCAGTGGCACACTCATGGCCACTGCAACCTCGACCTGCTGGGCTCAGGCAATCCTTCCTCCTCAGTCTTCCAAGTAGCTGGAACTACAGCTATCACGCCTGGCTAATTTTCTGATTTAGTGCAGAGATGAGGTCTCACCAAGTTGCCCAGGCTGGTTTCAAACCCCTGGGCTCAGACAATCTTCTCACCTTGGTCTCCCAAAGTGCTGGATTATAGGCTTGAGCCACTGCACCCAGCTTGAGCCTATAATCTTTAAGTAATACCATCACCTATAATTTTTAAGTAATACCAACAAGTTGCATCATCCTGGGATTTAATTTTTTTCCCATTGAAATCGTGGAATTAAGCTCCCCAGTTCAGTATACCTTTTCACCCACTTTCTTACTTTATTTCTGATTTACAGAGGATAAACCACCGGGGGTCTTTGTAGTAAGGTTGGTACTTTCTGGCCAATATGTTTCTGAATTATTTAATTAAAGGCATGACCTCTCTTACTGACACAGGGTGTGGTTTACAGGTAGCTAATCATATTTCCTATTTAAAAATCTACAAATAAAACTTATTTATTGGAACTTTCAGGTATCTTTCTGTGCAGTATGACAAGGAACTTCTGGCACGTGGCCTCATTTACTAAAGACCATGCTGCATCTGGACTTCAATTACCCAACCAAATCAACTATCAGTGTCTCAAATGTTGAAACCATTAATTAAATATAAAATTCTAGGTACATACCTGTAGGATGGGCCCTGAGGTAATGTGAAGTGCTAGTCCGGGCACTAAGGAGAAATGCCTACTTTTACAAGTGGTGCATCAGTTAAAATGTTTTTACATATATAAGACCATTCCTTCACGAGGATCATATCTTACCTTCAAGAACGAAAGATACTCAGGGGAACACTGAAGTTTAAAGTTCTTAACCTTGTAATAGTGTACATATGGAATAATCTTATGCCCCAAATTCCTGTTGCTTCTTCCACAGTTTTCACAATCGCATAAGAGACCTGATGAACCTGAGCATTTACTTAGTACCTCAAAGTCTTGAATTCTTACAATAAGTAGCTGGATTTGGTTCTCATAAAACAGGTTACGAATTCCTTTTAAGTTGCCATAGAGGACTTCTAATTTTGATCGGATAAATATAATTGCATGATAATCGTTTTTAACTTCTATTTTTTTCTATATAATATCTATAGCTAACTGCTAACCCAAGAAGTAATGACTTCTCAATTTTTATAATCTCTGATGTTGCCATAATGATTTGTTGCTATAGCCATGTGATTTTCCAAAGCCTGGCCCTGTACCTGCAGTTTATGCCATGTTGCCAGCTGAGATACAGATTAGAAATGTCTCATTTTCTCTAGGCAAGAAAACTATTATTTGGTTTCTTAAAAAATATATATCAACCTAATATCAGGAATGTATTCAATTGCTATTTTTCTGGCTACTTGCAGGACCAACCACCTAACAATTAGTATTTCATTAGAAAAAAAAAAGATGGCATACTTGAAACAAGATAATTTGAGGAGCGTTTCCTCACAGACGAGAGATAATTAACAACTGTAGCAATGGAAAGAAACCACAAGGGATATACATTAATGAGAAAGATAAGTATTACCACTCTTGGAACCCAATGGAAAAAATAAACTACTTGAATTATGATGGAGACTGTGGCTGTATTAATTTTCTATGACTACCAAAAACAAAAACCATAAACTGAGTGGCTTAAAACAGCAGCATGAATATACTCTCACAGTTCTGGAGGGTAGAAGCCTGAAAGAGTGTCTATAGAGCCATGTTTTCTCTGAAGGCTCTAAGCAAGAATTCTTGCTCTCTTCCTGGCTTCACGAGTTTGCTGGCAACCCTTGATATTCCTTGGCTTGTAGATGCATCACTACTATATCTGCCTCTGTGTTCGCAAGGCTATTTTCTCTGTGTTTCTTTCTGTCTTTGTGTTTTATCTCTTCTTATAAGGACACTAATCATATTGAATTTAGGGCCCACCTTACTCCAGTATAACCTCATTTAAGCAACTACATTTACAAAGACCCTACTTCAAAGTTAGGTCACATTTGCAGTTCTGGGAAAGACATGAATTTGGGGAGGGATACTATACTATGCAACTCAGTACAATTGTATGGAGTATGCACTGGAAAGAAGTTTTATTTTTCTTATGTGATACAATTAACTTGAATTGATCTAGAAATGATGGAGTTGGGTGAATAAATATTCTGACTTTCTCTCCATTTGAATTTCTTGCCACACTTCACAATGGATAACTCTAGCTGGAACCTAGATAATAGGGAATCCATAGAGGTAAAACACTTGGGCAGAGAACCAAGTGTTCTCTGGATAAAGATAGAGAGTGAAACTTTAAGAGCAAAAAAGCAAATATTCGACACACCCCCTAAAGATATCCATAGAAACTTAAATGAATTTACCAGGTTTCTAAATACTATGAAAAGCAGGCAAAAATTGAGTACTTGTTAAATGGAATGATAAAAGTAGAAGGATATCACCTAAACTTCATAAGCAAAGACTTGAGAACTTGCTGTTGATTGAACTTGTCAATTTTTACCCTGGAATATCACCTTTTTATCTTCTCAAAAATTAGAAACTGATAGATATTCAAGAGAAATAAAAGATACTGTGAGCAGACTATTAAATTCACAAATTTTGAAAACCTAATCCTATGTGAGGCCATAAGGTTTTATGCCAACTAAAAAACACAATTTTCTGGAGCTGTTTAGTAATAATGAAGTTACTATCATCTCTCTTTGGGAGTGACAGCAGCCAGACATTTGGAAACTGATTATGAGAACAACTTCATGAGCTCTTATTTCTCAGTCAAATATAACTCTATTTTGGGGATTTTAAAAAAAAAAAAACTCTAATTTTTTATTGAAAGGAAAAACAATAGCATATTTAGGGTAAGATAAGCCAACATAGCAATCTCTAGTGTGACATTTCCTTATACCACTTGAAAATATTATGAGAAATACTCAACAATGAAGCTTCCACATCAGCACTGAACATTTAGGCTACCAATAATCAATTCACCAGTGTCAATGGAGAATATCTACTAGGTACAAGATTTGGTAGCCTCCTTTTGTGTATTTCAGCCTCTGCTAAAACACAATCAAGAAAGCTTAGACTGCTTATTCCAACTTTCTTACCTTAACTAAAAGATAATGCTCTGTATCAATCAGAAACCTAGTACTGGAATATTGCTTCCTTAAGTAGCCATTGCCCCACTGCATTCTCCAGCCAGGACTCCCTCCTTTTCTACATACATTTAGATACTACACATCTTATGATGAAGATAAAAGAGAACATATATTGACACTTGGTATTTTCATGCGAAAGGCTTTCATCTACAGCACTGCAGCTATGAGAGAGGAATAAAAGTAATTCATAATGTGTGCATGTATATTTATAAGTTTTCATGCTCTGCAATTGACCAAAGGAAGGTAAATGATCAGGGATATAAATTATCTTCCTCATTGTCAGAAATTATATAAATGTCCTTAATTTAAACTTAAATATTTATGAGAAAATATACTAAAACAACTACAAAGGTCCCTGAAATGCATAATTAGAGATTTTTTTTAATTTTTCTGATGCAAATTATTTTTTCAAAATATTTTCAAGTTGTTTTTCACTATTCCTATGTATCTATGGAGTAAAGAAAAAAACACATCTTAAAAATAAAATAAATGGGAAAAAGGGAAAGGAATGTGAAAAAGAAGCAAGCTAAAAGTAGGAAGATAAAAAAGAAATACAGAATAATCCTCATCACAGAATATAGTTCTTGATATTTTCTTTATAACAATAAAACTGTGCCACTGTTTATATCTTTATTTTCTGATATTCTACTCACAAGTACCTGAGTGCTTCCTCCTGCACAGGTATAGTTTTCCAGCACCACACTACAGTGTATTGTAGCTTGAGCTTTTGGCTTGATGTTAATTTTGTTTTGTTTTGTTTCCAGCCAACCTAACTTATTTAAACCTTAATTATTTGAAAATCAGATATTTCTCTAATACTTCAAGCACTAGTTTAAACAATTTTTTTTTATTTTTATGGGTACAATTCAGGGTTAGCTATGTAAATGTAGTTTAAACATTTTAAGATGTTTTCCTAAAATGTATACACTATACTGATATTTCCTTTTTCTTAATTACTCTTAACATTAACTAGTTTTAAATAAAGATAATCTTTTTGGTTTCATTGATTATTTTTATGTTAAATTCCATCTTCTCAACATGCTATGACAAAATCAAATTCTGACATTGCATTTTCATTCAATCTAACATAAGTGCCGCATATATACATATATATTCATTCAACGTATATATATGTGTGTATGTATATATTTATGTATATATATATTCATTCAATAGTGGAAGACAGTCTATAAAAATGATATGTTCCTTGCAAACAAAATTATGTATGCAAGCATAAAGATGGATGGATGAATAAACAGATAATATAGATTATAGATGGATTGATAGAAGATGAATAAATACATAAATTTAAGTTTAAAATGACAAGGAGTTCATTTACAGATGGACTACATAAAAGTAATTCATTTATAACATAAATGAATACATTAAATTTCCCATTGCCAAGATATTTTATGGTCTCAGCAAGCACAAACATATTTTAGTAGATGTTTGGTCCTTGCTAGTATTGAGATAAAGTTGTGTGCTTGGAAAATTAAGTATATAAAATTTCATTTTATTCTCTATTATCTAAATATCTAAAATTAATCTGCTAACAGTGAACACAAAATCTACAACCATGATAACAAAGAATAAAGATTATACAGACCCAAATGTAATTACAGCCTCTTTCTACTTGGCCAGACATTTTGCTTACTACATATTGTGACCACTCCGTCATAAATATTCTCTAAATTTATTTTTGTTATATAACTGTAAAAAGAATTAACCAGACTTGAATACTTATATCAATAAGTTTATTCTTCTTTCAAATAATTTAAAAATATACTAATAAAACCTATATTTTAAAATCTAAAGCCATACTAAAAAAATTTTCAAATTTTCACAATATTTATGAGTATCAAATCAATAGATATTACACTATGGTAATATTAGACACTGTAAATACATAATAAATGCTTGCTGAACATTCACTGAACTTTTTTTTTCCATTTTAACTACTTACCAGGTATTTCTCTATGAGATTAAATACCTGTGAACATGAATAAGTTGAAAAGTTTCCACTTTCAAGGAACTCACAAATTAGTAGAAGACACTGGTTTGTACACAATTACACAATGTAATGAATACTCTTTTGAATTTATGGACAGTGATGAGAAGAAATACAGATTAAGTGTTTCTCTCTGCCTCTAAAGGAGGAGGAAAGATTTAATGAAGAAAATGATATTCAGATTAATACTTGAAGAACTAATACACTCATTTATTTGTTATGCACCCTTTTTGTATTGAGAACCCCCATGTTCCATGTACTGGGGTAAGTAATAAAGACATAATTTTTGTCAATAGATTCAACTTCTGATCTTTTGCAATCTAATATAAGAAACAGAAATGATTTCAATAATACCCTTTATAAATATATAATGATAATATAAAGTATATTCTATGAAGACAAAAACATGAGGATTTGTCTTTTTTTTTTCATTAATCAGTATTTTTTATTATGGTTTTGTGGGGTACAGTTAAGGGTTAGGTGTACAATGACGTT
>NW_007259249.1:81166-83022 GCF_000164805.1 Carlito syrichta
GGATGTTCAGGGTCCATTATATGAGTGAGAACATGTGATAATTTGGATCTTTGTTCTGTGAGAGGTCACTCAGTATTATAGACTCTAGTTCCATCCAGGTTGCAGCAAAATTCATGATTTTGTTCTTTTTTATGACTGCATAGTATTCCATCATGTATATGTACCACATTTTTTTAATCCAGTCCTCTTTTGATGGGCAGCATGGTTGTTTCCAGGTTCTTGCTATTGTGAACAACGCTGCGATAAACATACGTGTGCAGGTATCTTTTTTACAGAGTGATTTGTGTTCTTCAGGGTATATTCCCAGTAGGGGGATTGCAGGGTCATATGGAAGGTCAATTTTTAGAGCTTTTAGGAATCGCCACACTGCTTTCCACAGAGGTTGCACTAGTTTACACTCCCACCAACAGTGTAGAAGTGTTCCTTTTTCACCACACCCTCTCTAGCAGCTGTTATTTTTTGAGTTGTTGATAATTGCCATTCTGACTGGAGTTAGGTGATATCTCAGTGTGGTTTTGATTTGCATCTCCCTGACGATTAGTGAGGTTGAGCATTTCTTCATATGTTTGTTGGCTGCTCAAATGTCTTCTTTTGTGAAGTGTCTGTTCATATATTTTGCCCATTTTATAATGGGGTTGTTTGTTTTCTTCTTTTCAGTACATTTCAGTTCCTTGTAGATCCAGGATGCTAAGACTTTGTCAGACCTAGAGTTGGCAAATACTTTTTCCCAGTCTGTAGGCTGTCTCCCTGCTCTCTTGATGGTTTCTTTGACTTTGCAGAAGCTTGTCAGTTTAATAAGGTCCCATTTGTCTATCTTCTCTCTTAAGTCCTGTGGGTTTTGGGTTTTGTACAGGAATTGGATGCCAGTTCCGATTTCCATGAGAGTATTTCCTTCCTTTTCTAAGGTTCTTATGGTTTGAGGTTTTACATTTAGGTCTCTGATCCATTTGGAGTTAACCTTTGTGTATGGGGATAGATAGAGGTCCTATTTCAATCTTCTGCATGTGGTCAGCCAGTTTTCCCAGCACCATTTACTGAATAGGTTCTCCTCTCCCCATTGGTAGGTGGTGGGGGCTTTGTCGAAGTTGAGTTGGTTGAGAAACTGAGGTTTTGCTTCTGGAATCTCAATTCTGTTCCATTGATCTATATGCCTGTTCCTGTACCAATACCAAGCTGTTTTGATGCTTGTAGCTTTATAGTAAAGTTTGAAGTCTGGTATTATGATACCACCTGCTTTGTTTCTTTTGCTGAGGATTGTTCTGGCTATTCTTGGACGTTTGTGTTTCCATATGAATTCCTGTGTTGTTTTTTCTAGGTCTGAGAAGAATGTTGTTGGTAATTTAATGGGTATTGCATTGAATTTGTAGATTGCCTTAGGTAAGATGGACATCTTCACAATGTTGATTCTTCCGATCCTTGAGCATGGGATATTTTTCCACTTGTTCGTGTCATCTTTGATTTCTTTGAGCAGTGTTTTGTAATTTTCATTGTAAAGGTCTTTCAAGTCTCTGGTTAGGAAGATGCCAAGGTATTTCATTTTTTTTGTGGCTATTGTGAATGGAACTGTATTTTTTATTTGGGTTTCTGTTTGTTTATTATTGGTGTAGAGAAATGCGATTGTCTTTTGTACATTTATTTTGTATCCTGAGACTTTGCCAAAGGCCTTTATCAATGTAAGGAGGTCTTTGACAGATTCTTTTGGGTTTTCAAGGTACACCATCATATCATCTGCATAGAGAGATAACTTGACTTCCTCTTTTCCTATTTGAATACCTCTGATTGCCTCCTCTTCTCTGATTGCTCTAGCCAGGACTTCCAATACTATGTTGAACAGGAGGGGAGAGAGTGGGCATCCT
>NW_007259249.1:83375-84984 GCF_000164805.1 Carlito syrichta
ACCTTCAGTAGGATTAGTATCAGCTCCTCCTTGAATGTCTTGTAGAATTCTGCTGGAAAGTCATCTGGACCAGGGTTTTTTTTTGTAGGAAGTTCTCTTATTACGTAGTTGAATTCCTTGATTGTTATTGGTCTATTTAGGGTCTCAATTTCTTCTTGTTCCAACCTAGGTAGGTTGTGTGATATCAGGAAGTCCTCCATTTCCTTCTGGTTTTCAAGTTTGTTTCCATACAAGTGTACATAGTAGTCTCTAATGATCTTTTGTATTTCTTCAGGGTCAGATGTGACTTCATCTTTTGTGTTTCTCATTATGCTTATTTGGTTTTTTTCTCATTTTTTCTTGGTCAGTCTAGCTAGGGGACCATCAATCTTGTTTACCCTTTCGAAGAACCAGCTTTTTGTTTCATTGATTTTTTTGTATTATCTTTTTGTCTTCTATGTCCTGGATTTGGGCTTTTATTTTGGTGATCTGGATTCTTCTGCTGAAATTAGGGTTTTTGTGGTCTTGCTTTCTTTAGGTGGCTTATTAGGTTGTGAATTTCTGTTCCTTCCATTTTCTTCATGTGTGTTTGTAGGGATATGAATTCCCCTCTTACTACAGTTTTCAGGGCATCCCAGAGATTCTGGTAAGATGTTTCTTCATTTTCATTTGTTTCCAGGTATCTTTTGATCCCTGTTTTGATTTCGTCGTTGACCCAGGAGTTGTTTAGCATAATGCTGTTTAGTGTCCATGTCTTTGTGGGTTTTGGGGGGACTTTTTTGGTGTCAATGTTTATTTTTATTCCACTGTGGTCCGAGAAGGTGTTTGGTAGAATTTCGGTCCTTTTAAATTTGCTTATGCTTGATTTATGGCCGAGTATGTGGTCGATCTTAGAATATGCTCCATGTGGTGATGAGTAGAATGTGTATTCTGTGGTCTTTGGATGGAGTGTTCTGTAGGTATCAATTAAGTCCATTTGGTCCAAAGTCACATTAAGGTTCCGGATCTCCTTGCTGATTTTTTGTCCTGATGATCTGTCTAGGGTTGTGAGTGGGGTATTAAAGTCCCCAGTTATGATACTGTTAGAGTCGATATCTTACTTTAGGTTTCCAAGAAGTTGCTTTATGAAATTGGCGTACCTATGTTGGGTGCATATATGTTTAGGATAGATTTACCTTGTTGATGGATTGAGCCTGTTATCATTATGTAGTGGCCTTCTGTATCTTTTTTGATTTTTAATAGCTTGAAGGGTATTTTGTCTGAAATTAAGATCACTACTCCTCCTTTCTTTTGTATTCCGTTCGCCTGAAAGTTTGTTTCCCATCCTCTTACTTTGAGTCTGTGGGTGTCCTTTCTTGTGAGGTGAGTCTCTTGAAGGCAATAGATTGTTGCCTGATGATATTTTATCCATTTTGCCATTCTATGTTTTTTCAGTGGTGCATTTACTCTGTTCACATTTAGGCTAATAATTGAAATGCAAGAGTTGATCCCTGTCATAAGGTTATTATAGAGTTGATCCTGTTTATTTGTTGTCTTTCTTTGAGTTTTGGAGTTGGTTCATGTGTGTTTTTCGTCTTTTGCCTGTACTCTTGAGATAAATGCTGTTGATATTTTTTCCTTTTCTTCTGTG
>NW_007259249.1:86539-87213 GCF_000164805.1 Carlito syrichta
CCTGCACTCCAGTCTGGGCGACCGAGTGAGACTCCAACTCAAAAAAAATAAGAAATAAACATATAGTGATGCTAATATACAAGCTAACCAACTACCTTGTTAGTGTGCTGTTCCTCTATACAAAGATATGGTTTACAGAGAGAAGAAAAGAGAAGAAAAGGAAAAGGAAAAAAGAAAAAAGGGAACAATACAGTAGGAATAGAATTAAGTCATTAAACTGATAGAATCAATGAAGCACACTCTGAGACCTTTCGTTTATGTCCAATGTCCTTTCAGGTCTGATTTCTAGTTTTCTTTTCAAGCTGGTAAATTAGTTTGCAGTTAGAGTCAATTGCCCCTGATCTGCTGTGAAGGACAGTTCAGATTAACCTTCCTTCAGCAGTTTGGTCTATGTCTTTATCAAGCTTGTTTCTCCTGTTTCGGTGTTGTTACCTTGAATCGCCAGCAGGTGGTGCTATCTCATCTGCTCTCCCCAGAGGGGGTCGGGCTGGACAGGAACAAGATGGCTTCCTGCCTCGGAGCAGGCAACAGGAGCCCCACGCCGGGCAGGCAGGACAGTCTCGGACGCAGGATAGGTGGCAGCGATCCCAGCAGATCTTCCCTGAAGCGGTTCGTTGTGGATCTCCTTGGGCCACGTGGTGCGATATGCTACCCCTCCCAGAGGCCGCAGCGGC
>NW_007259249.1:87233-96791 GCF_000164805.1 Carlito syrichta
GGCGGTGGCGGTGCCGGCGGTGACGGCGGCTAAACCATTTGGAATGCAGTCAAAACTGTTCAGTCGTTGCAATGGCAGCGGCTGAGCTCTGTCTGTAGAGCAAGCTGTGATGCTAGGGTCCCCAGCCCCCCGGGATGAGAGTCAGAGACACACTCCAGATCTCCCTTGCAGAGGGCTTCAGAGCCGGTTGCCCCGTCGCCATCTTGCCGCATCCCCCAACATGAGGATTTGTAACAACACATAAAATAGAACCTAAATGTGCCCTATGAAAATGTTGCTTAAGCATAGTAGATTTAATTAAAGTAAAGAATGAAATCAAGAAAAAGATTTGTATGTATATAGACTGGTAGCAAGAAGTAGAACACACTCAAAGACTATTTTTTAAAAATCATCATGACCACATAAAAAGTCTTGTAGTGGAGCAAAGTATTAGAGGAGGATAATTTAGGATAAACTGAAACCCTAGTTGAGGCCAGATAAGCAAGACTAGTAGTATAAGCAAGACTTGTTAAAATCTGTATACTATATCATAAGAGCAATTAAAACTATTAAAGCCTTTCAAATAAGATTATACTGCTCTAAGAAATGATTTTGTGCAATCCTGATGTTAAAATAAGAGAACATGTGGCATATTTAGGGAATGGTAACAAGTTGAGTATAACTAGAGCAAGGCAGACATTGTGTGGTGATCAGGATATCCTTAACCTTCCTCTCAGTTTAAGAAAAGTTGTAGACAAGCTTCTTCCTACCTTGAGGATCCTGATTTACTTTTTCTTAGAACATTTATTTTAATAACCTATGAGGACAAAACTCTGACTTTTCCTATCTTGTCCAAATTCCTAACTAAAGGGCCTAGGGAGTCACATCCTACAAACCATAAAGTCTCATCAGAAGGATTTTTATTAATCCTATATGTTACTTACTTTCCAACTAGACTCTGGCATAACATTATATAACAGATAAAGAAGGAGATCAAAAATATTTTATGACCATGCAACATCATCTCTTGGGGAAATCTGCATCTGTGTAGAATTCCCTTTCTAGGGAGTTCCAGACTTGTCGGTGACCAGCACTGACCAAGGGTGGGTTAGGACCCGCACCAGAGAATCTGGACGGCGAGAAGAGACCACTCGGAGGCAGTTCTTCTGGGAACAGTCTGATCAGGACTGAAGCCAAATTTTATTCGGACTCCTTCCAACTTATATACCATTTTCTATACCCTCCAGCAGTGTGATAATCACTCACTGGGGGCGTACAATTTCCGTACTTTACAAACTATGCATCACAAGACCACCACGAGATCTGCAATTTCCAAGCAAACAATTCGAATTCCATTATGCCTGCCATGCTAACATTAAGGTCACAGGTGCACAATTTCAATACAAATCGTTCAAAGTGTTTTCCATAGTGTTCAATGAATCATTCATATTATACTCTTTGTTCTATACCCTGATTAATACAAAAAACTTTTCTAAGTTAACTCTAGGTTCAATCCAAGTTCACTGACTCCCAATATTTTTAATGATTAATATTATCAACTTAACACTATACTATAATCTATAAGTTTAGTTAAATGACTTAACTGTCAGTTATACTATTAACCTATTATGATTTAACGTAGTGCCTTATAACTCAGTTAAAACTTATTCTTAAACTACAAAACTTTACTATAATTCATGTTTCATATGTCTAAACTTTAATTTTTATATGATCTAGTGATTGGACTTTAATACTATGCTATATCCTATTAAGCTAATACCTCATCATTAATTCTTTTATAAATCGTATAGTAATTATTATATTTGAATAATGTAGCAAAAGGAAACAAAACAGCAAGCATAAATTTAGGCAACTATGAGTGTATATGTATATATTTTATCCTAACAAGTCTACTCTAAAAATCAAATAGTAGCTGTCACACTCTTGAACAAGGAAATGCATGGCTGCCAAGATGGCGGCCATGGGCTGAAGCAGACAGAGTTTCGGTAATTAACGAAACAAAAGAAAACGTTCTGCCTGGCTAGGGGCAGGGCGACAAAACTATCATGGTAATTTAGTTTCTAATCTTAGCCCTAGGGGAAACAGCTTTCCAAAGCTGACTTACCAGTCTACCAGGAAAATAGAAGTTAAAAAATATCTAGAAAGAAGTAAAACTTAGAAAGACAGAGAGAAATAATTCTGCTATGCACTTTCCATCAGGTGTATTGAGATTTACTTATAAGTTTTTACTGCCCTCGTATGCACACTGGTCACTAATCACACGCCAATATTATAGGTATAACTGATATCCTATGTCAGAGGCGATCTTCCAGATGGGCCTTTATAGGCCTCAGCCATGTAGCTATAGATGTTGGCTCCCAACACAGACTCTTGGCACCTTTTAAGGCATTTACCACCTGTTGTCTCTGAAGCCTGTTATTTAGTGCCTTCATCTACATATTAATAATTTTGACTTCCTTAACCCCTCTTATTTTGACTCAGCATTTCTTTTACTAATTTCAAATTCTTTAAACAGAGCTTAATTCTATCAATTGCCAATCAGAAAATCTTTACCTCCACCTATAACCTAAAAGCCCCCACTTGGGGATGTCCTACCTTGCCAGAGCCAACCACTGTGAACCTCACACTCATCAA
This sequence comes from Carlito syrichta, assembly GCF_000164805.1. Classification (NCBI taxonomy): domain Eukaryota; kingdom Metazoa; phylum Chordata; class Mammalia; order Primates; family Tarsiidae; genus Carlito; species Carlito syrichta. The sequence goes on from NW_007259249.1 coordinate 89,868, forward strand.
TTTATATTTTGTCTGTAATGTATGTCTCCCCCAAAATATATAAAACCAAGTTATAATTCAATCACTTTGGGCACATGTACTCAAAACTTCTTGGGAATATACCACAGGTCTAGGTCACTTGCATTTGGCTCAAAATAAACTTTCAAAATAGTTTATAGAGTTTGGCATTTTTCATCAACACCTGTAATTCTTTCTCTGCCACTTTGAGATGTAAATATTTTTAAAAGCTTCATCTCGTTGTTTTTTTTTTTTTTCTCAATGCAGCAGTATCTTTCTCAAGGACCTGGGAAACAGTCCTTTGAAATATAATCATCAAGGAGAATAGCACCCCAATTACTCTGTTTCTTTGGGAGGGTAGGAGCCTTACATTGGAGGTGCCTTGCTTTAAGTTGTAAAACTATTCCTATCATGAAAATACAAGAAAGTTACTTTTTCCTTTGGGTAAATCTGATTAGTAAACACAGATGACATATAACCTCTAATCCCCAATCTGGCTCTTAAAAAACTTCCATTCCTTTGTTTCAACGGAGTTTAGTTTGGTTTTTCTCCCTGATTGAAATTGTTTTAAAGTCTTTTTTGCCTGTTTAACTATCCAGTGCAATTTTTTTTTTTTTTGATTTAGAGTCTTACTCTGTTGCTGAGGCTGGAATGAAGTGGCATGATCATGACTCCTGAAACCTCGACCTGCTGAGCTCAGACCATCCTTCTGCCTCAGCCTTCCAAGTAGCTGAAACTGCAAGCACATGGCACCATGCTTGGCTATTTTGTTTTTTAATTGTAGAGACGAGGTCTTGCCATGTTACCCAGACTGTCTCAAGTTCCTGGGCTCTGACTATCCTTTTTTCACAGACTCTCAAAGTGCTGAGATTATAGGCATGAGTCACTGAACTCAGCTCAGTGCAACTTTTACTATAGGAGAAACAACATACTAAGGCACTTGAATTTATTGCTGTGCAATATGGAAGCATTTAAGGGCTGTAAGCAAAAAAATAGAATATATAATTTAGAAAAATACCTTTGGAACAATGTAGAGGAACAATTGAAAATAGGAAAAGGATATATTGAGAGAGCAGCAAAAAGATTTCATAATAGGTTGGATATGAAAGACATGTTAGAAAAAGATTCAAATCTAAAATCAAGGTTTATAACAACTAAATAGGTGAATGTTGATGTCATGAATTATATTAGTTCACATTTTCCTGCCTGAAATGCTCCATTCCCACCCTATTCCATTTAACAAATTCCTTCAAGATATTCCTCATGTGTCATCTCATCTCATCTTTGTGATGTTCCCTGATGTAACTGTTTCTTTCTATAGCTGCCAGAGTACATTAGACATACATGTACATTGTGGTGTCTACCATCATAATAATCTATTTGTTCACTTGCCCGTATCCTGTTTCATGTAGAAGAAAATGACTGTCTCTTATTCATATTTGATTCTTCAATGTCCAGTATTGTGCCTATTACATAAAACCTAAGGGTCATAGAAATAAGAAAGAAAAAATAGTGAGAAAATAATAAGTGTGTATGAATGAAGATAAAAGAAGGTGGCTTCCCATGGTATGTTGTAAGAGATGTGGCTATTCCTTGAAAGGAGACTGATGGAATATTATGCAGCCATACAGAAGAACAAAATTCTGGCCTTCACAGAAACTGGGATGCAGTTGGAGGCCATCACATTAAGTGAATTATCACAGAAACAAAGAACCAAATACCATATGTTCTCACTCATCAGCTGGCTCTGAACACTGAACACATTAGCACAAATGTGAGATCAACAATCATGGGGCATGGCTAGGGGAGAGAAGGAGAGAGGACAGAAAGGGGCATGTGGCAACATAATGGGTGCCTGGTTCACTACCACCAGAAGAGAGGGCCAATTAGAAGCCCAAACTTCACCTGCATGAAGCCTGCTTTTGTTGCAAACTCTCACTTGTACCCCACAGTTCTAAAATAAAAATTAAAAAACAAAATAAAATAAAAACTATCTACATAAAAATAGCATCATAACTATGGTCTTGTTATTCTAAATTTAATTTCTTACAATTTTACTATCAAATTTTAATTTGAACTGAAATGTTTGAGAAGGTATTCTATTTGTATAAACAAAATGTATTTTATTTGTATAAACAAACTTTGAAGGATCTTCAACCTCTCCTAATCACTTGCTAATTTAATTTAATAAATATTGATAAATGAAACAGAGATCTGGCAGGAAGGAATTATCACACTCAAAGAGAATAATTGAGGTTTGTAATATTGAAACTGTTTATGGAAGCATGAGTGGGGTTTAAAAGCTCAAAGTATGGTGAAGAGCCCTGGAGATAGCAGCAGCAGGGATATATTATCACCCAGAGGCCTTGATGGGCAATAGAGGTGGTTGCCCAACAAGTGATAGCAGCTACAGGCAAGGATCACCTAGGAGGAGCTATGGTTTTTTAAAGGGATGTAGCCAATTTCTGCTGACTCTGCAGAGAGAGAGAGAGCAAAGGGTACCCTGACTCTGATATCTTTCAACACCTAATCATTTCGTTGGCAACCCCCAGTGGCCAAACTCAGTTGGAAGCTAGAGTAGTAAAGAATCTGTTGATACAATCCGTATAAGCCAGCCTCCTGGAGGAAAAAGCAGAAAGAAAAGTGGAGAATGGATAGGGAAGGGCACAAATTATAACAGCAAAAAAAGTTGATACTATAATTGCATGGATTTATGTCAATCTGAGCATACTCTTACCTGAAACCTAAAATTTTAACTATGACCACTGACTGTTGACTATAGTAGCAGAGGAGAAAATGAAAAACAGCGCTACTACAACCCCTGCATCTGTAATTACTTATAAGGTCTAATTTGATCATCAAAATTTCCTTATACCACATAGTCCATGCTTTCTGTTATACCTGGCATTGTCTCTGCAGGAGGGTTTATAAATCTAGTGGGTTGAACCAAATCCTCAGTCTTGTAATGCCTGAGTCCATGGTGATTCTATATTATCCTCCTTAATTTTTCTATTGGTCAGAATTACTGAGCAAGAAAGTATTAGGAAGCACTCCAATGAATGCTATAGATCCCAGGCATAGTTCTTATTGTCCCATTGTTAAGTGGAAATATTTACTCCCTATGTGCCTATTGATTTCAAGGCAAGAGAAAACTCAAATGGCCAATTAAATGAAACCATTACTGTATTCACTAGTGGAAGCATTCTTCCCTTAGGCAACAGACAGATATCACAATAGGTTATTGATGTATTAATAACAGTGAAATGGACCATTCTCACATGCCTCAACCCCAAGACCTGTGTAATAGGATTAAGGGGACAATGTCACAATATATCACAATATGTTGGATATTGGTTAAAGGCAAGTATTAAGCCTTATTAGACATTATCACAGGTTTACAGGATGTAGTCATCTAACAGGCACCACAACAGAGTATTCAGCTGCCTATTTCCAATCTTGTATTTAATTTAGCGGTTTCTGGATAAATGGGTAGAAAATGGTGAAATTTGAAGCTTTGAGTCCTTTGCTTCTCTTTCCATGATATTACTCCCTTGGTCAAAGTGAATATTGCATGGAATATTATGATAATGGATACAGCATTTTGTAAGTCCACAAATAGTGATGCTGAAAGAACTAAGAAGATAGAAAAGATAGATATAGAATACATATCTGTTCCTATAAATATTAATTTCTGTTTTTCTCCTGACCTTCCATCTATGGAAGGTGGGGTCAAACATAAATGACCTTCCCTATTGGCCATTAGTTCCTCCAAGAATGAATTTTTAATGGGCTTTAGTATAAGCCTCTGCTGTCTACAGGTTTGGGACTCAGTCGTGTTTGAAAACAGATCAGTCTTAATAAGGAAAAATTTATGTTTTTAAGCCCATGCATAGTTTCTTACCTTGTTGTCATAGTATTTTACACATGGATTTATTGAATTAACACTGGAGTGCCAGAAAAATGAGTTTTCTGATATAGAAAGACAGGTTATCTTATCTGCATGACTACTGAGACTCATTTCTGCAGTGGATGGACATTTACACTGAATGTGAATATCCAGATATCCTGTGCCTATTTCAAGACATCCATCAAAATATCCCTTATAAAATCATTGTTGTCGATATTCTAATTCTGTTCTTACTGTCCCTGATCAAACTATCATGAACCCTTGATGAATTAGTATACATTAGTACCTTGTGCCAGCCCTTGTGCACACACAGTAGAAGTCGACATAAGACATAAAGAATTGCCTTTCAGGGCCACCTCTGAATAGTTAGTATTACATATAGTGGCCATCCACATTCAATTGGTGCTGGCATACCAGAAGTTGTAAGGATATACTCATGAAGCAATAGACATGGCTTAAGATAGAATCTGCAAAGCTATATACAGCATAAGAGTCTAAGTCACCTGCTCAAACAACTTATTTGTACTTTCTAGACCTACTAAAACCCAAATTTGTACATACCATTTTCTAAATTACAACAGAAAGCTGCTGCATACTTCTAATTTTATAATGCAATAGATCAGATAATGCCTAGTATATGAAGGATGGTTTAGACCTCCTAGTCTCTTGTGTCCTTTGATCAGACATTCAGAATCAAGTATCATGCCACAATTGACTTTCAAATAAATAAGGTTGTTGGCAAAAGAAGGTATAACCTTAGATGAAAAGCCTAGGGATCTTCACTGTGATATTGCAATTCTGGATTTCTTAATGTTCCATACAGCATTTCTCTCTGCCACAGGCAGTTCCTGTTTCATGAGTTCAGCTGAGTCATAAAAGGCCCAACACAGCTTGCAGGACAGTGTGACCTGATTTAAAGCTCTTTCTTGCTCTAGCCCCACTCAGAACTGGCAATCTTACTGATTACCAAGAAAAAGAAACACAGCAAAAACAAAACAAACAAAAGACACAAAAAATATGACATATGTTGTTTCCAAAACCCAAAAAGGCATGCCAGATTATAATCAAAGTTCCTCAATTGTCATGTTTTGAGATAGCAAGCTCAGTTTAGGATGGGTATGTAAATGTATACCAGGCTACCAGACCCCTACAAGTTATATCAATATGGGAGGCACCTAAACTTTTATAGGTTTCATCTTCTATTCTTACTTATGTAAGTAGGTGGTTACTACTTCCTGCTCATTAGATAAAATTACTGCAACATCATCAATATAATAGAATGGTATGATGTTCTATGAAATATCAAGGTTATTAAAATACCTCTGGGATTTTTAATAACAAAGAAATTGAGAATTAACAGTCTTGAAGTAATGTGAAATACTGCTGTTTTGTTGTGCAATGTGAAACTGATTCTGATTGTCTTTGTTGTTGGTTTGGGAGGAAGCATTTTCTAGGTAAATAGCTGTATCCCATGTTCCAGAAGTGGTATTTATGCTTTTTTGTTTGTTATTTTTTAGTTTATTTCAATAACAAAAGCACATCTAAGACCACGGTTACAGTTAGGATCACTACTTGATTAGCTATGAGAAAATATTATTATTCTTCACTTGAGTTGAATGTGAATGACGGCTGGTTGGTTCTCCAGCCCTGCATGTTTCAAATCTTTTAAACTGGCAAACATAAAAATAAAACACCCTCCAAGATTGTGCTTTTTCCTTGTACTTTTCAAAAAAGGGAACAATTCCAGGTGCTTCCACTTGTCATTTCTGTTCATAATAGCTGTCATCACTACATTTGCCAGGAATTCGATATGAAGAGTCTGCCAGTTATACGTCTATTTCCTGTATGCATTCTGGGAATGGGAAAATTACCACAGGATTCATTCATAGTCCCATTGGATTAACTGTTAGATTTGATATAGACTCATTCCTTGACTGTGACTGATTGATTATAGTGGCATTAGGAATTAGCATCAATTCAAAGTTAATATCTTGTAAGCTCTGAAAATTATAGCTTTTTCACTTTCAGTGCATAGGCACCCTGATAAGCAGCTAAAGGTGTTTCTGAGGAAAGGTTGGGTGAAGAGATATAGTATACAGTAATTTTCTTCAAATGGGTGCATGCTGTACCTCAAAAATGAACTATTGGTGTGTGAATTGCTTTAGCTCTAAGATATAGGGAAAAGGCTGTGAATCCAAACTATAGCAATGTGAATTAGGAGTCCTTCTATCATTCCTAAAATAATTTGTTTGTGTGTATATTTGTGTGTATACTCAATCCTTATTATTCATAGATTCCATATTTGTGATGTAACTATTTACCAAAATTGATTTATAATCCCCAAATCAATAGTCATGAGAGCTTTTGCAGTCATTTGCCAACATACTGAGAGCAACAACAAATTTGAGTCACCCGCAGCCCACATTCCTGCTGAGTTTGAACAAGGTGATTTTCCACCTTCTTGTTTCAGTTCTTACATGTAAACAAGTGTTCCAATGCCAGTGTATTTATTCCCACATTTTCCGTATTTTTGTGCTTTTTTTGTGGTGATTTTGCTTTTTAAAATGCCCCTTAAACATAGAGCTGAAGTGCTGTCTGATGTTTCTGTGTACAAGAAGGCTATGATATCCTTTATGAAGAAAATAATCTTAGGTAAACTTAATACATTCATTAATTATGGCCTTGAGTTCAATGGTAATGAATCAGCAATATATAAAATAAATAAAGTGACTTGCACAAAACACATAAGGTAATATGATAATTAGTTGATGAAAATGTTGTGAACAGAGGCTCATAGGAACCTAACTCTGTAATTACCCTTGGGGCAATGGTTCAGTATTCACTAATTCTGTGTTCATGGCAACTTTATAGAATGTAACTTCTGCAAATAATGAATATAATCAGAATTTACTATGTGAATGTATAGTGTTGTCTTATAAATATATAGATTTATATAGACAGAATCAATACATAGAATTAATAGAAATCCTGATTTTTATATATACTATTACACACACACA